>NC_054373.1:167277152-167578152 GCF_017654675.1 Xenopus laevis
AATTGGAAAAAGTCGTTGTTTCTAGTGATCAATCTGAAAACAACTTAGGGGCAGTTTTACTAAGGGTCGAAGTGAATTTGAGGGAATTTTTGAAGTGAAAAAATTTGAAATTCAAAGTAATTTTTTGGCTACTTCAAAGTAAAAATCATTCGAATATTCGACCATTCGATAATCGAAGTACTGTCTCTTTAAAAAAAACTTTGACTTCAATACTTCGCCAAATTAAACCTGCCGAAGTGCTATGTTAGCCTATGGGGACCTTCTACAACATCTTCTATGTCTTTACACATTGAATAAAAATCCTTCGATCGATCGCTAAAATCGTTCAAACGATTTTTATTCGACCGCAGGATTGCCAAATTTGTTGAAAAAACATCGAATTCTAAGTTTTTTGTACTTCGAAATTCAACCCTTGATAAGTCTGCCCTCTTATTGTTTGCAGGTGAACAACACCTTTAAATAAAGCAAATCGGCTTTTGCTTCCAATAAGGATTATTTATATCTTCGTTTGGATCAAGTACAAGCTACTGTTTTATTACAGAGAAAATTCAAATCATTTTTAAAAATTTGGATTATTAGATTATAATAGAGTCTATGGGAGACAGCCTTTCCGTAATTCAGAGATTTCTGGATTACAGGTTTCTGGATAACTGTTCTCATGCCTGTACATTTTTTCATATTACAAAATATCTCAATATCATGGATGTTACAATTCTGTTATCCCTTTAACGCATGTATACAAGTTTATCGCTTCTCCATTTAATTCTCAGTAGAAAACATGATTGAATTCTGATTTAATTTCTAAGACCAGTATAAAGATTCTTGACCTGTGACCTTGTTTCTTTGAATTCCTAGGGGCAGATTTATTAAGGTTCAAATGGCAAATTCAAATTTTTTGTGGGTCAAAAGTCACAAATTCGAATTTTAAACCACCAAATTAAATTTGAATGTGAGATTTATCACACCTGGTCCCTGGAAACAGCTATATTTCGAATATTCGCCGCCTTAAACCTTCCCAGTTCATTTTCAAGTTTTACACTTGATACCTAAATGCTAACAATTTGTTATCCAGTGTAGTTGGCTGGTATTTTTTTTTTTTTTCATTAAATTAAACAGTCAGTTCTGGAAAGTAGAGATCAAGTCATATTTGTGTCTGGGTGTTTGGAATATTTCTCTGTGCTGTCTGTGTTACTAATATAGTTGACAGCTGTGTCCTGCTTTCTAGTTTAAGACTGAATGTTAATGGTTCTGTTTGTCCCCACATTGGCTGTAAGCTGTTTGTATTTAGCTATTTTGCAATGGAAATCATTTTATGTGACTTAAAATGTAAAAAAATACAAATGCTTTGACAGGGACATATAAAGATAGTATTAGTATATAGTATATTCTACATTTGCATTTCTTCAGTAAAGTATTTCTATTTATTTCCAACTGATGATCCTTACTCCCCAGACAGATGTTTGCTTGTGATGGTCCTAGTGATCGAATGTGTCAGGATTCTGGGAGAGACGGTTTTACATTTCGCAGCTTGTCATGACAATTCATTCAGTGGCACTGATAGTAAATCTTCTCTAATTTGCCTACAGATCTGAGATTGTGGAAACTGTTTGGGTGGGTAAATGATCATATCTGCCATAATTCCTTGCAGCGCTGTATCGGACTGGAGAGAAAAAAAAGATATCTGACTTGCTTATGGACAGTACAGTTAGCAGTGGGCATGCACCAAATCCATATATTTTGGATTTAACTATATAGGCATGGGATCCTGAAACCAGTTATCCAGAAAGTTCTGAATTGCAGAAAGGCTGTCTCCCACAGACAATTCAAATAGTCCAAATTTTTAAAAGGGATTTCCTTTTTCTCTGTAATAATAAAACAGTACCTTGTACTTGATCCCAACTAAGATATGATTAATCCTCATTGGGAGCAAAACCAGCCTATTGGGTTCAGGCCCGGATTTGTGGAAAGGCCACCAAGGCCCGGGCCTAGGGCAGCAGGATTTTAGGGGGCGGCATGTTGCCCAACCACACCCACATTGGTTCAAAAACACTGGGGATGCGCAGGAGATACAATCAATTTTTACATTTCCCATGCTCCAATCCCCATTGTTCTGGTCCCAATGATGAAAATTAGCACGAAAAGGGGAGAGGACAGGGGTGACAAACGGCAGTGGGCCTTGGGGTGCCCACTATGTAAATCCAGCCCTGATTGGGTTTATTTAATGTTTACATAGTACATAGTAGACTTATGATATGAACACTCAAATTACAGAAAGGCGATTATCCGGAAAACTCCACATCCCGAGCATTCTAGATAACAGGTCCCATACCTGTACCATGTATTTGATCCAAACTAATATATAATTAATCCTTATTGGAAACAAAACCGGGGTTTATTTAGGGGCAGATTTATCAAGGGTAGAATTTCGAATTTGAAAAGCTTCAAAATTCGAATTCAAAAAGACCAGCCAAAATTAAATCAAAGGTTTTTTTTTTGCCAAATAGGTCCTTTTTCGATCGAATAGGTCCGTGTTCGTTTGAATTCAAATTGTACGAATCAAAGTAATAGTGCATTCGAATCATACTATTCAAATTTTTTCCCCAAAGGGTTCGGGATTTGGCCTTCTTCAGCAGGATTCGGATTCGGCTGAATCCTTCTGTCAGGCCGAACCGAATCCAAACCTTAATTTGCATATGCAAATTAGGGACGGGGAGGGAAATCGCGTGACCTTTTTTCACAAAACCGGGAATGTCTTTTTTTTTTTTTTTTTTAACATAAATATGATAAAGATGTTTTTTCTTTATTTTAAGTAAATCTTCAAACAAAATACCTAAAAAAAAAAAAACAGTTTGTACCAATAATCGACTTTCCACCCAGCAGACATGAGTTCTGCTCTGAGGGCTTACATTCCATTAAATATTAACATCTCTGAATCAATGCTTGATCTATTTGCATAGACTCATTATTGTAGAGTTCCTCATGGGGAAGACTATGGGAATGTTCTGACTTTATAAGAAATATTAATCTCCTCTGTATGCCTAACCATTTTAGTTTATTTAAAAAAAAAAAAAACTTGTTTTTGGGTTAGAAAAGCATTTTGAAATGTCTTAGCTTTGGAGTAAGACGCATCAGTTTGCTGAAGAGACCCCGGCCAACACTGAAAATCTGTTTTACAAGACATTTAAATCCCAAAACAATTGAAGCTGTGGAGTATCAAAAATCTTGTGAAATTTCTGCCACTTGGGTGGCTAATTATTAGCATTCTTTCTTATTTAGTCAAAAGGAAACCAGATCTCGGCAGTGAGGTATTGTCTGACCTGCATTTGTAAGACAGCTCTGAGGCTATGTGGATTAGAAGTGTTTAATGCTTTTGATTAATGTTTGGCTTTTTAAGTATTAGTACTTATATTTTGCATTTTATGTCTTTTTTTAACATAAAAATGATAAAGATGTGATTATTTTTCTCTGTAGTACTAGATTTGATTATTAGAGTGTGCCCACAAAGCATTTTCCATTAAACTTCATGCAAATAGCGTCAATGCATTAAAGGGCAACTATACTACTGAACATTGATGATCTCTATAAAAATATTTTACATGAAACAGCCCAGAATGTTCAGGACTTGGCTATTCTTGATAAGGCGTCTTTCTGTAATCTGGATCTCCATACCTTAAGTCTACTAAAAAATAATTTAAACGTTAAACCCAGTAGAATCGTTTTGACTCAAATAAGGATTTTTGATATTTTCATTGGGATCAAGTACAAGGTACTGTTTTATTATTACAGAGAAAAGGAAAATCCATTTTAAACATTTAATTTGATTAAGATAGACCCTATGGGAGACAGCGTTCCCATAATTCAGAGCTTTCTGGAAATAACAATACATGGGAAATAATAATACATGGGAAAAGCTGTAAATAAAAGATTGAAACTCTCTTACTCTTCTACCCCAGGCCAAAATTGGTATTAGTATGGAACCTGGTACCCAAAATGCTCGGGACCTGGGGGTTTTCCGATAAGGGATCTTTCTGTAATTTGGATCTCTATACCTTAAATCTATTATAAAAAAAACTTTAAAAATAAACCCAATAGAATTGTTGTGTCATCAAAAAGGATTAATTATATCTTAGTTGGGATCAAGGTATTGTTTTATTTTTACAATGAAAAAAGAAATCCTTTTTCAAAATTTTAATTATTTACTTAAAATTAAGTCTACGGGAGATGGCTGCCTGTAATTCAGAGCTTTCCTTATGGGTTTACAGAAAACCAATGCCATACCTGTGAAACAAGTCTTCACAAGAATATATATATTGTATAATTTTGTATATAAAAACTGCCTTTTCAAGTACAGGTATGGGACTTGTTATCCAGAATGCTCGGGCCTGGTCTTTTCCAGATAACGGCTTTTTCCGTAATTTGTATCTTCATACCTTCAGTCTACTAGAAAATCATGTAAACATTAAATAAACCCAATAGGCTGGTTTTGCTTTCAATAATGATTAATTATATCTTAGTTGGGATCAAGTACAAGCTACATTTTTAAACATTTGGATTATCTGGATAAAATGGAGTCTATGGGAGAAGGCCTTTCTGGAGATTTCTGGATAACGGATTTCCAGATAAAGGATCCTATATATGTACTATAGTCAGTGCTCACGCAAGCCAGGGGCACACATACATGCTCAGCTCTACACACGTGTAGAGCTGAATCAACATATATACAGGTAGAAACAATAGAATTCTACCTTTATATGATGATTCATTATTAACAATGGCGATGTTCGGGTGTCTTCAAAGATGCCTGATCAAAATATACCAGTTAGTCCGATCGACAAGCTGAGCAATATCCAAGTCTTCTGCCGTTATCAGTTGGCTTGTCTCCCACCATACATGCACCGAATATCGTATAAAAATTTGTTTTGTACAATATTATCGGTGCGTCTAAGGCCACCATAAATGGATCTGAATTTTGGACATTTTGCTGTCTGTGCTGGAAGAGATTAACCAAAGGCAACAAAAGGTTCCATGTGCATTTGCCCTAATGGATTGTTTGGCTTATTTAGAAGACATTACATAAATTGTAAGCTTTTTTTGAGTAGGCCCATCTTTGCCTCTTGTATTGGTTATTTGTTACTTCAGTGTGTTCAATATACACCCACTTATTGTAAAGTGCTGCTGAATAATGTGAATAATATGCTTTAAAAAATTATCAAAAAATATATAGAACTATCTATAATATTCGGTTGGTTTCTCTGTAGTATTCTCACAAAATACGTTCGTCAATGTGAGTGAATATGTGTAGAATTCTTTTAAAACCTTTTGTTTACGGTTTTATTAACTATTTTGCATAGCAGAAATAACACAGCCGTCCCCTATGTCACAATACTAAGAATTTAATTCACATCAGCTCGTAACTTGTTTTATTTGCATATGTGCAAAAGTTCAAGGGTTATTCAGCAAGTGTAGAACCAGCCCTTGTGCCTCGTATGCGCTTGATAAGAGCTACTCCTGTTTCTCAGTTACTTCAAAGAAATTGGTTAGGTAAGGTGGTTCTTAAAGCCAATTCAGATTTTCTGCCTCCTTCATTACCTTTGAGCTAAGTAAATTCCTGCTGCATACCACAAGTTCTGTTGTATAAAAGAGAAGTTCGCACTGATGTTTATGAACAACTTCTGGCAGAGAACAAAGCAATGTTACTGCACCTTGCACTGTCCTCTTTATGATAAGGGATATATATTTCCTTATTACATGCTGAAATATTTGCCACCCTCTCTTTTTTTTTTTCCTTTTGCTTCTTTGTTCTAATGTAACACTGGGTTTTGTTCTAATGTAACACTGGGTTTTCAACAACAACAAAAAATGCCATCATTCTAGCAAATTAGAACAAGCTGTTAAAATATATTTTGTTGCTGTTTCTAGAGCAGATGGCTTTAATGAGCCTCATATTTCCATAAATCTAGAGTGATTATATCTTTCAATGATTGGTAGCCTTTTTTTTCAATATGACTGCTCTTTTGGTGAGGCTAACGGTGAAGAAGTCTACTGTAGAGCTTTGTGACATAGAACCCATTTCCAAACACATTTAGAACCTGTACTTGGGAAGAATTTTTGTGGATTCAGCATACTAAAATAAGAAGTTTTCTATATATAATCAATAAAAAAAATCTGTATAGTTTCTGAAATCAAGTTTATCTTCACTATCCTTCTCAGCATCTGTTTCTCCTCATTCTGTCTTCATGCAGGAGTTGGGCTGAGATATTCATTGACAGTTAGATCCAATATATCTTATAGGGGGGCTCCTTTTGCCTAGAAGATGTATTCAAGCTCACTCTATTAAAATCACCAGACATCATGTCTCTCTACATGCAGGATTTGTGCAAAAGGCAGTTATTTTGTTAGATTTTGTTTGTACTGGAATCGGTTATTTGAGTGAGCGCTAATTCATCTGCTAGGAAAGGGAGCCCTCCTAATAAGATGCATTGGATCTAATTGTCATTGAATATCTGACAACCAACTGCTGTATGAAGACAGAATGAAGAGAAACCGATGCCGAGAGAGGGATTGTGAAGATAAACTTGATTATTTCAGAAACGACACAGAATATGACGAAGCTTATATTACATTTTTATTTTCCTAATAATTCCCCTTTACATTTCCTTTGTGTGTAGCTCTAATTCAGGGACCTGTCTGCCTCCGTTATTCTCCAATCTCGTCCCGTTCGCTACAACTTTATTTATCTGCATATCTGTGTAAATTTACATTAATAGCAGCTGCCATTCTGGCTCCTCGGACAAGAACATTTAACTTCCAAGAGCTTCTCATGCAACAACAAAACATCACCCCTGATTTGCGAAAATTACCATGAATAATGGAAGATTACTTAATTGGATTCAGTTGGAAATACCTTTTGGAGTGAAACAACTATTGGATAGTTCAGTGACAATGTTTTACTTGATAGATAAAGTCATAAAAACAACTCATCTTCTCCATAATGAACTAATGTAACATTGAACTAAAAACACCGAATTATACTTAATAGTATTCATAATTGTGTGTCCATATCTTTTTATTTTTATCAGTTAAGCACCACCAATAAATATACCTAGCATTTCACAGATTTAATGAACTCTAGTTATGATGTCCATGTAGAAAACAGCACATCCTATTTATCTCTCGGTAGGAATGGCATATCTATAGGGTAATGTAATAACAGGTGCAAAGTTTGCTGCCTGTCTAGAGGCCCATAGCAACCAGATGTTTGCTTTCCATAGAATTCCAGTAAATTATACCAGCTGTTTGCTGGTTGCTATGAGTGACTAGAACTGGAGCTAGCTTTGCACCTGTTATTATATTACCACTCTTCCCATAGTTCTACCCTTCCCCTACTGTGGCTACATTGATATCCACTGATGTCAGCCACAACACTGGAGACGCCCAAAGCAGAGTCTCTCTTTTATTGCAATAAAGAAATAGAAGAGTGCATCATCCCTTGTGGCCCCTCATGCTAACACAGTGGGGAGAGAAAGCAGAGGTCTTAATATTCATTCAGAATTACCTGCCATGTTTCTTTACTCTGTTAAATTGAAAACACAATTCCACTATTTCATGAAACCACATTGGAAATAGTTTTAAATGCACAAATCCATTTACTGAAACTTCTCTAAAGGGGTGCATTCCCTTTAAGGTTCCATTGCAATTTGAGGGTGCAGGGATTGGATAAATGTCATTTGAAGCCAAAAAATTGGGCTAAATGAGTTCCACTACCCTTTGCTTCTGAAGACCCAAAATCAAAACGGTTAAAGGGGATCTATCGTGAAAATGAAAATTGAATATAAACTTCATCTTGCTGAAATAAGAAACTTTATAAATATAATCAATTAAAAATTCTGTACCATTTCTGAAAGAATCAAGTTACTCTTCACTCTCCCCCTCTGAGCAACCTATCTCTCATTCTTTATGCAGTAGGTGGAGTCAGTTTTTATTGACCGATCTAATACATCCTTTGGGGGGGTTACACCCTTAACCCAGGTGCTCACTCTTTAAAAATAACCGGCTCTGATGGAAATCTTGTTTCTCTGCATGCAGGGTGCTTGACAGAGTCTGTTATTTTGTTACCTTTTGCTTGTGCTGGAGTTGGTTTTTTAAGTTGTTCTTCTAAGAAAGGGAGTCCCTCTAAAAGATATTAGACCTACCTGTCAATTAAAATCCGACTCAGGCCTCAGCATGAAGAGAGCATGAAGAGTGACGGGTTGTGGAAAGTGAGATACAGGAGAGTAACTTGATTATTTCTTAAATGGTACAGAATTTTTAATTGATTGTAATTAGAAAGCGTCTAATTTCAGTGAGATGAAGCTTCTATTAAATTTTCATTTTGGCGATAGATCCCCTTTAAGGAAAACGGTAGACAATTATCATAGAACCTTTCACAATTGAGTCCTTTTAGACTCCATAAAAATATGTATAAAACATAACCTGTTGTGAATTTTAAACAGAGAACACCCATAATGACATTAGAGACACAATCTTTTTATCAATTGGTGGGAGAAGGTATCCCTAAATCAAGGTAGATAGACCATAAAGGTTGGTGGTAATACTATTAAACTCTGCAATTCTAAATTTTAACTTTAGTTCTGCTTTTCTAATATTAAAATGAGATTTTACCAGCTCCCAGAGCTCTGTCTAGCCACAGTTCTTTAAAGGGGTTGTTCACCTTTGAGATAACTTTTAGTATGATGTAGAGAGTGATAATTTGCAGTTTGTTTTAATTATTTATTATTGAAGGTTTTTGAGTTATTTAGCTTTTTAATCATCCGCTCTTTAATTTTAATTTTAAAGGAAAACTGTTCCCTCCCAAACAATGTAGGTCTCTATAAAAAGATATTGCATAAAAGAGCTCATATGTAAATCTCTGCTTCATGTAACTAAACCATTTTCATAATATACTTTTCTAGTAGTATGTGCCTTTGGGTAATCATAAATGGAAAATCGTAAATCATAAATGGAAAATTGCCATTTTAAATAATAAGGGCCGCCCCCTGGGATTGCACGATTCACGGTGCACACAAGCATTCCAAACAAACTATACTTCTTAGGTCACATGAGCCAATTAACAGACAGTTCTGTCTTTTGCTTCCACACTTCTTCCTGTTACAGTTAGAGTTTTAGTATTTCTGGTCAGGTGATCTCTGAGGCAGCACACAGACCATCACTAAATGGTGGTTCAAGGCAAGAGATGTAAAAGGGCAATATTTACTTAAATATATAGACCAGTTTGCTAAGATTCTTTAATATGCCACTTAATTTGATATAAACTATTTGTTGTTAAGTATTCATTTTGGGGGTATAGTTTTCCTTTAAGCATTCTGGTAACTAGGGCCCAAATTCCCCTAGCATAAGAGACTGGAATATGGATAGGAGAGAGTCTGAATCAGTAATAAAAATTAGTAATAACAATACATGTGTAGCCTTACAGAGCAATCAGAAGAAAAAGACAACTATAAACTATAAAAGATACATAATAAAAACCAATTGAAAAGTTGCTTAGAGTTGGTTGTTCTATAACATAATAAAAGTTATTTTAAAGGTGAACCACCCCTTTAATCATTCTTCAAACCATCTGTTTAATCACTCCCTTTCTTGATGTTGGACCCATTTAATGACCTGGCTGTCTACAAAGGAGCAAGTGGCAGCTATTTCACCACCTAAAATTCAGCCTGTCCAGCCCTTTGTGTACTATCATGGCTACAGCTGCCCTCATCTGCTAAGGCTACCAAAAATGCCTGATGTTTTGCACCAAATTAGCAAAGCTCCTGTGTAGGGACACCAGGTATTTACTGCTGATGTCTGCACACAAGATAAAGCTTTGCTAAAGACATAAATTGGCTCATTGTGTGAAGCAGTCTCTGCAGTCCGTCTGCTCTTTACAATGGGTCCCCATGATCCCATTTAATAATGGTTATACCTAAAGTAGTAGACTAGTAATATTATTATTGGATCCATAGTGAATTTTACATGAATTATTGGGCCTATATATATACGACTGGCTCTCAGACAAATACTGGATTCTCTGATCAAGAGTTAAATAAACTCTGCATTGAGGAAAGACAGACTAATGACATCTCTGCTAAAAATTCGTTTTTACACATCTGAAAATAGTTTTCAACTAAAGTTAAAAAAAAACAAAAAAACTATTTTTAATGTCTTAGGTTTTAAATATTAATTTCATATCATTGTAACGCAATGTGGCAGGTAAGTGCCTCCCTTAGAGTAATTCTGATTGTACGCACATTTCCACCTGCTCCAGACTGCTCATACCACACACGCTGAATATTGTGAAATGGAAACTATTTCACTCCAGGATCTCATTTTAAATGATGTTTAGATGTCTTGCCATGACACTGCCTTCAATCTCAATTTCTTAGTGAAACATCATCAATCTTATGACACCCAGTGGCAGAAATTAGATATTACATTGACGTTTTCACCCCAAAATAAGTCTTTTCATATGATTAAGTGCTTTTATATGTGTGAGGAATTATGAACTTACCGGTATGAAGTATTAAAAGAGGAATTCCAAAAAGATGGACCAGAAAATGTGTTGGATTTTTGTTTTGAAAAGCTTATATATAAAGTTTATATACATAGTGGGAATCATACAGAGATTGCTGGAGCATCTATATATGTATAGGTCTTAAGGAGAGCGAGTATTAGCCTTGAGGGGGTCTTGAAACTCATTTACAAATAAGATGTTAGTCTCATTATTCTAATTGCAACAGATTAGTAAATGCTAAAGGCAGATTGGTGGCTATGGGGTCTAGACTTGGATCTCCTGAGGCATTTGGACTCTGTCCGATAATTCCAGCATCACCATGCATTATCCCAGATAGATGCAGATAGATAAATGATGATAAGGGCAGAATGAATATAGCCTCTCTGTGTCTGATGCAGGAGCCAGGTTCATCCTACTCCTATCTACAGTTCATGGCTCATCTACCATTATCTTTTTAGCCCTTGCACTCTACTTAAAAGATCACGAAGGGCTGAAAGCTAACTTACTGTGACATTTGTGGGTGCAAACATAAATTCGAATTCCCTCGTGTTTGCTTTTTTTTTTTTTAATTAAGACAAGGTTGTCAACATACATAAATCACAATTTAAGTAATGATTTAATCATGTATTTTACTTGCACCCCCCATGGGGTGTCATTTAACCATTCTGATACTTGAAATCTGCCACAATTATTGTGTAGTGACCGTGCTAGTTTGATGTCATATGTCACATTAAATCCCCATGAAGAACTTTTAAGATATCTGTACAGGCTTTGAGCAGATTTAGGGAGTGAAGCTGCAGTTATTCCCATGTAGTTGAATCATCAGACTTTTGTGCCTAACCGTGCTCCCAGGGATGTCATGTAGAGCACCTTCTGGATGTCACTAGGCTGAAGGGGCTGTAGGTCAGAAGCAGCCGATTATCTCTGTTCTAGATGCTGTACAGGTATGAGACTTTTATCAGGAATTCTCGGGACCTGGGGTTTTCTGAACAACGGATCTTTCTGTAATTAGGATCTTCATACCTTTAGTCTGCTACAAAAAAAAATGGGAATGGTATGCCACCAATAAAGGAGAAGCAAAGGCTTTGTGCACTTGGGGTGCCAAATCCTTGGCACCTCCAAGTGATTATATTGACTTACCTGAAACCCCGGGCAGGTGCTCCTATGAGCAGAAAACTGCACCGGCTCGGGGTTATACCAGTGAGCACCACGGAGCGATCTTCTTCCGTCTTCCTCTTTCTTTGCGTGTTTGCGCGTGCCAAACATAATCTGAAATGTCGGCTATTTCGTTCAACTGCGCATGCATTTTCCTCGGGAAATTTGAAGAAAGAAGAAGCCAGAAGAGGATCGCTCCGTGGTGTTCACTGGTATAACCCCGGGCCGGTGCAGTTTTTCTGATTGGAGCACCGGCCAAGGGTTTCAGGTAAATCAGTACAATCACTTGGGGTGCCTAACATTTGGCACCCCAATTCCCCGAAGCCTTTCCTTCTCCTATAAGGATTAACTATATCTTCATTTGGATCAAGTACAGGGTCCTGTTTTATTATTAGAGAAAAATATAATCATTTTTAAAAAGGTGGATTATTTGGATAGAATGGAGTGTATGTGAGATGTCAATTCCATTCCGGAGCTTTCTGGATAATGGGTTTCTGGATAACAGATCTCATACCTGTATTAAAGGACAATGAATTTCAATTTTATTTTTTCACCAGTCATAGGCATCCCATCAATGTGTGATGTCCTTGTAATCTATAAACCCGCACCTTCTGTTTTGAACACTAGTATGGCAATACCTAGATATCTGTTTTATTAGAAAATACTTGTCTTAATTTTCCTAAGACCTGTGCTTGAGTATTTCATGTCTAGCAAGGATGTTCGGGTCACCTGACATTTCCAAACATCAATTCCCTCCTGTACCAATTCCGTTATTGATTTGTGCCAGCTTTGTGAGATTGAGCGAAGGACATTCATAGCAGAAGTGATCCCTCTGTAAGACCCTGTAAGACCCATAGTTGCTTTCACGAACGTATAAATGTGTGTCTGGGGAATATACGTGCTGTGTGTTCCTTTAATAACTAGTTCTAATGGATATTTCGTATAATTTACACACATACACATGATCTCAACAGCTAGCTTTACTGAATATCCACAGGTCTCTAAGTTTAACATGAAAACACATTTCCTTCGCAGAGACATTTAATGGTCTTGAAATGTATAGTAAACAAAATTAAACCCCAGCAGTCAAAAATGTAGAAATCCATGCGAGCTGTTACAAAACAGATCACTACACTACGCCCCATGTGTTGTGGTTAAATAGAAGCAGGATTAATGTATTCCTCGTTCACCTTTAATAATATTTATGTCTTCTTGTCATCGTTTTAAAGCAATGCCTGAAATCCGTATCTTCCTGCTGTGTGTTCCATAGAAACACTCCCTTCTCGGGGATGCACCCTGTTTATGAATTTCTATATGATATAACAATCCCATTTTTCGCTTATATATTAACTCTACCACTCCCAAAGATTAGTTATAAGGACATAAAGGAGCAGGGCGGGCTATTGAGGAGTACAGCTAGGTCTTGCAGTGTGTTCTCCTTAGATGTCACTAGACCAGAAACATATTTATGAGCACTAGGAAAGTTGACATATGTATTTGTCTGCTGGTGTAATATGGAAACTCCCATGTAATGTGGCACACGGAATAAGCCGCATCATTAGAGTGTCCATGTAAGGAAGAATATGTGGGGAAATAATAGTGCTGATTAAGGTTGGTTTCTCCTAAGTATATTACGTACAACAAGGAAAACAAACAGATTGGGTCTTGATAATGGGCCTTTAGAACATTATCATTGTGTCTAAGAATACACATAGCATTTAGTTATACAACTGCAAAGAACTGCTTTTAATTTCTTTATTGGGTTATTTAGAAATTGACACCACTACAATCAGGGATATATCAGATAAAACAATTCACCACAAACCAACATTTTTATTATTCTTAAAGGTCATGATGTTGTTTAAACTGCCTTTTATCAACGTTTTTTCCCCTCTTTACCGAGACAGGCATTTTTGACTGGACTCAGACTTATTGAAGTCATCAGAATTTTATTAGAAGTTTTTTTTATGCCATTTTCAGAAGTGTAGCACATTAGAAGTTTAAGAGTGAAACATCTGGAGTTAGTAAGGACTTGACGGTCCTACAGAAAAATTTGGAGGCAGAAGGGGAATGGTATAAAGCTGAATAACAATACAAGAGAAGACTGCCTATAATAAACATTTTTCAGATACTTGTATGGAATTGTGTGACCATAATAATTGCTGTGAAAGCTGAGAGGCTGAGAAAATGGATCAACGAGGGTAAAACAATCTCTGAACGTAAAGAAAAATACTGACAATTCTTTTATCTGCTTGAGCTACAGTTAGAAGTACCTGTCAACTTTTAGTAAAGCAGCTCCTGTCTAAACATGTCCTGGGATAGGAAGTAGATGCATTGATAGCTAAGATTATTCTTTCAAAAATATGCCCATTAGATGAGAAAAAAATAAATCTTCACCCTTTATTAACAGGGACCTATTGGTGACCCAGGTCACTGAGGAAACAAGGGAATCTCAAACACATTAAAGGAAAACTAAAGCTTCACTAACGAAGTAGGCTAGAAATGTTGTACATTATGTTTTGGGCTTCTGTAACAGCCCAAGGCAACCACAGCCATTTAACAGTAAAGATCTGTGTCTCCAAAGATGCCCCAGTAGCTCCCCATCTTCTTTTTTGCTGATTCACTGCACATGCTCTGTGCTGCTGTCACTTACTGAGCTTAGGGACCCACTCACAATATACAGTACACATAGAATAGAAATGTCACAATATAAGGCTGATTAGTAATTAATACAGATAATTACTACATGGCAGCACAGAAACCAGTGCAATTAGCATCAGAATTTAATAATCAGCCCTGTAGCATCAGATTTTATTACATGCCAACCTCATTTTCTGCTTGACGACCCTAAGCTTAGCTTCTCAACAGCTGCTCAGAGCCCACTGAGCATGTGAGTGTCACAGACACTTTCCAAGATGGTGACCCCCTGTGACAAGTTTGAAGTCCTGGATCATTGCTGCTATTGAGAAGCTGAAGGATTAGGCTGTTATTTGTATCCATATTCATTTTTTGGGTTTTGTTCTCCTTTAATGCAACAGGTACACAAATGGCAGTTCTTTAGAAATGTTGCAAAGGGCAGTTATTGGAAGAGATTAGAGAAGCGACAGCAGGCATCTTACATACTAGTTCTGTACATATAGTGCATGTTCCGCCTGAGCTGGATCAACAGCTCCAGCTGTTGTAGAACTTTAAGACTTGCAGGGTAGATGTATATCAGGATCAGTTGGTGCTCCAAAGGTTGCCTATCCCTTTGTTAATCTTTTCTGGGCTTTACACTGTATAAGTACAGTACACTAATGAACGCCTCGTATCTTTTAAGAAATGGCATTGATAGCAACTGTGTACTGTCAATCTTTAGTGTTATTTTAATAGTTACATTAAAACTAACTTGAGATGTGATGTGGATCGGGCAGGATTATTATCCTCTCTTGGTGACTTCAGTGTTGATCACTGCTTGAAGGTGCTTTGACCTCTAATATTGTATTTGTTACGCATGTGCCATACAGCAGGGGGCAAATGCTAATTTTAGTATATTTGCTCATTCATTACAAAAAATAAGATGGATTATGGCATTACTTTTTTCAATAATGGTAGTTCTGACCACAACCCAATTATCAGGCCATCCTTTGAGTATGAGTAGATATTATGTGACTTGAAGGCCACATATCTGTTTTTTGTGTACTTTGGCTACATATGTGTATGGCCAAACTGCTCTTGGATTCATACATGCTACAAGCTCGGTATTCCTAATGAAACCAAATATTCATAAGCATGCCAATGTGGAAATGCCTATGTTTCTTGGAAACCTGGTTTGAAGTTGACCAGGTTTCCACAATTCATAGTTTCACTATTAATATTACAGGATTGTGTTATTCCATTCACAACTTTACATACACTTTTTGCAAATCATACTGACCATTGTCTTGATATCCCAGACCTAATATTTGCTAGCACACCAAGGGGCAGATTTATCAAGGGTTGAAGTGAAATCGAGAGAATTTTCGAAGTTAAATTCGAAATTCGAAGTCATTTTTTTGGATACTTCGACCATCGAATAGGATACTATGACTTCGAATACTTCGAATATTAAACCATTCGATAATCGAAGTACTGTTTAAAAAAACTTATACTTCGCCAAATTAAACCTGCCGAAGTGCTATGTTAGCCTATGGGGACCTTCTACAGCATTTTTCTACGTTTTTGGAATCGGAAGTAAAATCGTTCGATCGATCGCTGAAATTCTTCGAAACGTTTGTTTCGAAGGATTTAAAGTGATACTGACACTAAAAAACTACTTTTTAAAATATGAATATACATTAAAAGTTACCTATAGGTCATGTTGATCATTTTTTGCTGAGAGGTTTGTTTTAGTAAATAATTGTTAGTTGACGTTCCTAAACCTGACTGTTTTGCCAACCTGACTGTCCCATCTCAGCCTGTCAGTTAGAGTTTCTAATACTAACGGACTCCTGCTGCACAAATATGGCAGCCCCCTCATAGACGAATACAGGAATTCAGATGGGTAATGTTAAAGCTTTGAGCAAATACTTTATGGCCAAATTATAAGTAGCAAACAAAGTCAATGCAATGATAGATGTAAAAATGGTTTAATTTCTGGTGTCAGTATCTCTTTAATCACTTGATCGAACAATTTTACTTCGACCGCAGGATACCCAAATTCGATGAAAAAAACTTCGACTTCGATATTCAAAGTCAAAGTATTTCAATTCGATGGTCGAATTTCGAAGTATTTTTAACTTCGAAATTTGACCCTTGATAAATCTGCCCCCAAGTGAAAAGAATAACTGAAATCAAGTGCTTTCTATAGCCATGAATGACCTTTTCTATATCTTATGTTCCAGTTTACCTAACTTTGAAGGATGTCTTTTTTTCTAATTGCGATTTTCTAATCATGCCACAATTGTATAAAGGGATATAGATTCATGTATTTGCAATTCAGTCAATGTGATCATTCCTTGGTGCTTTTTTGTAGTCTGTTTTGAGTCACTGGCCTGCTGGAACCCACATGATCTGCAACAACAAGCTAGCTTTTTAAAACTGGTTTAGTATTTAAAATATATTTGAAAATGCTTTGGTAACCTCCTCCTGATTCAGTGATGCTATACATAGACTCAAGGCACCTAGCTGCATCTGCAAAGCACCCAACACATCAGCAAGACTTAATTTTTTCCTATAAAGTGATGTTGTGCCAAAATGTTCTAGTTTTATGTTACCTGTCCTTGAGATTGTTTCCCAGAATAATTGTGGCTTGTTCTCAGCAGTGGGTTCTTCCTTGGTCTCCTACCAAAGAGCCAACTTTCTTTGCGTTGGTGATAGAGTTAAAATTGTTGTACTTGTTTGTCTGGCATTTCACAATTCGATTTTATCACCTTTTCTACTCTTCAATCTTTGTTTAACTTTTCTGTTGAGTCCACATCCAGGCACATTGGTTATGGGGCTCTGGGTCGCAAACTTCTTGATAACGTTATGTATGGTGGAGAACATGAAGTTCTCCGATTCTCTTTATAGTCTCCATGTTCACTGCAGTGCACATAGACAAGCTCAAACTGGTTGAATGTATACTTTTATATTGCAAGCACTTACAACTCATCGACACTTGCAGCAGGTTAATTCTCCTGCATAGCACATATTCATTTACTTTTTAACTTGCAGCCAATAAAAGAAATATAATAATTGGCAGTTCTTCAGAACCCAATCCTTGCCCTGCCCTGCTGATACCCTTGGTCCATTTTTTGTCACGATGGGGCTAAAAAAAAACCTCATAAGTGCCTGCTGAGTAATTGGTGCAATTTCATGAATAATAAGCACCTTGTAAGCACTGGAGCTTTCAGTGGGAATCCAAGAACCAATGTTTCTTATCAATGTTTGTAATGTCAGCCTGGTAACTTAATATTTCAAAGATTATTGCGGAATGCTTTAAATATAGTTTCCAGTTATTTTTTTTTTTTTTTGGAGCATTTCAGTCTTGCATTGCATCCCCATGAATATCCGTAGAGATAGCTGCACAGTAGCACTCTAGCTGTTTCTTAAAGGAAAACTATGGCCCCAAAATCAAATTAAATGTCATATTAAAGAATCTTACCAAACTGGTGTGTGTATATATATATATATATATATATATATATATATATATATATATATATATATATATATATATATATATATATATATATATATATATATATATATAAAGTAAATATTGCCCTTTTACATCTCTTGCCCTGACCCACCATTTTGTGTGTTCTTTGTGCTGCCTCAGAGATCACCTGACCAGAATACTGGAAGCAAAAGACAGAACTCTGTTAATTGGCTCATGTGACCTTACATGTATGGTTTGTTTGCTTTGCTTGTGTGCACCGTGAATCCTACGATCCCAGGGGGTGGCCCCTTTTTAAAATGGCACTTTTCTATTTATGATTACCCAATGGCACATATTACTAAAAAAGGATATTATTATGAAAATGGTTTATTTACATGAAGCAGGGTTTTATATATATATGAGCTGTTTTATGCAATATCTTTTTATAGAGACCCACATTGTTGGGGGGGGTTCATTTTCCATTAAAGAGAGAGTTCTTCACCAACCTTATGCTTTACATATAGTGGCACTTCTAATGATTTTAACATTTTTATTCGTACCATTTTCCTTTTTAATTTGCCTTTTAAATATGAATTAACCTGATAACATGGCTGTGTGCTATTAATCACCTGCAATGGTTGTTGATTTACTTGCCCTGCAAATAAAAGTGGTTAAACCCCTGTGTGTTTGAAGGAGTGTCCCCCAAAAATGTTACATCATGACAAGCAGCTGTTTTTTTCCCATTTGCTCTGCTGTGCCAGTATTTATTGTCTGTGTCTTTAATAGGCAATTCTGAACACTCATTGTTAGCATTCATGTAGAGGGTTTTATTTTAACTACTTTGACTTAAACCAAAAACATTCATCCTACGACCATTGATTTGTGGTTTTCTTTCTTTTTTTTTTTTTTTTGCTCTTTACCTCAAAGGAGTAGTTCACTTTTACATTTTTTTTTTTCTTCGATGAATTAGGCAATGCTATTCAGGGCCTGAATAAAAAGATAAGTAATAAAAAGTAGCAATAAATTTGTAGCCACACTAAGCAATACTGATGCCTAAGACCCTCTTTTTAAAGTAGGAACGAGGCAGAAGAGGAAGTCAAAATATCATTATTATTTTTTTTTTCTTAAAAAAAAGAGAGAAATTAAGACCAACTAAAAAGTTGCTCAGAGTAAGACACCCTTAAACAGACTAATAGTTAAATAGTTAAATTAAGGGGGTTATTTATCAACGGTTGAGTTTTTTATACTTCCAATGAACTCAAATCGTGAATGGTATCTTATGTAAGAAAAAACTCGAATGGTAAAAACTCTATTCTGCGAGTTCGAGTCCCAAAACTTGAAAACTGGAATTAATTGAGTTTTCCACAGGAAAACTCTAATTTTGTAGAAAACACAACTCAAACCTTAATAAATCTGCCCCTGTATGTGAACTAGTCCTATAAGGGATCTTTAATTCCATTTTTTCTTGTGTGTTGGGTTGGTGGTATTTTTAAGCTCACTGTTGTATGTTTCATGTTCAATATTTTGTAATACAGGATGTATTTTGAGGTCAAAGCACAAATGAAGTCACATGTTGGGAATGAATTGATGTGTCACTAATAAAACACTATCATAATCTATGACACTAAAATAGCATGGGTTGTAGTAGGGACATTCCCCTTATCTTGGCATTCCATGGTTTTACTAAGCGGAAGTATCCTTTTAATCTTTTGCATGGTTGCGTTCATCAGCTATGAGCAATATCATACGCAAACATGACTGTGGCATCCATAAATACTTGCACTGAGTGTACAGAATTCTTAAAGGGGCCTGAACACACTTTAGTATTATCTTTATAAGTCATATCAACCAGAACAATAGAAAGATGTTTCATACCTGCTGCAGTTGTATAAGTGCAAGTATGTACTCCTTACCACTTTGTGCCACCATATGCAGCAATTGCACATTAACACTTCTGAATACATATGGTTTAGAGTTCTCAGAAGTGAAATGCCAACCTCTGACAATACTTCCCCCATCTTAACTTGTAATTTGACGTCTTTACTTTCTTTAGAGTTATTGAGAGTGAAGCAGGTGTCTTTATGTCTTCTTTTGTTCTCTTGGCATTTTGATTAAATAATTTGCATATTCAGCCTTCTACTACTGTGTTTTCTTTTGAGCACTGATATTTGTCTCGACTGGGACATTTTTTTAAGACCCCAAACGTTATTTTTTTTTATACCTACCTTAAGGGTAAGATCACACTGGCAGATTAATCACCTAAGAGACTAATCGCCTCTTCTTTGGGGTGTCTAATCTCCCCAAACTGCAGGCGATTTTTAATTCTAGCAGGTGGAAAGCAGTTCGGTGAGATTAGTCGCCCCAAAGAAGAGGCGATTAGTCGCCGGGCAACTATATCTCCCCGAATCTCCCAGTGTGACTTTACCCTAACTAAACCTTCTGTCTCTGAAATCTCTCTCAAGTAGTTTGTATCTAAGTTTCTCAAGACCTGATTTCTTTCACCCAGCATTCATCTTCATCCCTTTATTTATTTTTTTTGGCTGGAACATTCTCACTTCTTAAACACTCAGGGGGTTATTTATCAATGGTCAAGTTTGTGAGGTTACACACACATCTCGAATGTTCGCTTATTTATGAAAAAATCTGAATGTAAAAAACTTGATTGAATGCAGTTGGGGGTAAAAACTCGAATACGTTGAATTTATTGAGTTTATAGGCTAAAAATAACCCACCAGGAAACACAACAGATAACTCCCTCTGTCTTCCTCAAAACAAAAGTATTTCTTCTCCGTTACTTATCAATAATATTTCTATTCTAATGTGAGACATGTATTTGTTATTAATATTACAGTTGCCTTGGGTTTAAGTCCTCTAATGCTTTTTTCTGTACACAATTTGGACATTCTGGGCCACTGTACACATTATGTTATGTACCAATAGGGATTTTCAATGTGGATATGATGTATTTGTTATATCTTTTACCACCTGTTATATTTCACATTTTCAGGTGTTATCTAACATGCCATCTTGGATGTTCTTGAGCTACCTTTGACTTTGACACCCCGCATAAAAAAAAAGTCATTGTATATTTTTCACTTATTAAAGTCTAATTGATTCCAGTTTACATGTTTGCTGTCTTGGATACTTTTTGATTCAGCCTGTCCCGTCAATCACTTCCCCATGTATTTTCTCATTAAATGAACCCAGACACCAGTCTGTCCTACATGTTGTCCCCAAACCAATATATATGTTGTCCAAAATATATGTTGTCCCCAAACCAAATATAAAATTGATCCTCACTTTGCTGCTATACAGCCTTTACACTTTTTGGCAGACTTGTTTAAACTAGGCATTCAGATTTATCTCACAAGTGTTCAGTTGGATTGTGGTCCGTGTTCTGTACAGTCCACTCCAAGTTTTTAATCTTCAGTCTCAGCAACCCCATTGTGTATGGGTGCAAACCTGTCAAGATTCTAATTGTACATTGTAGTACAATTAGTAGTAGTAGTAGTAAGGGGTTGTTCACCTTTTTTTTCCCCAGTTCATTTGGTTTTAGATAGTTAACCAGAAATAGACTTTTTTCAATCACTTTCTATTTTCCATGTTCTTAATAGAATCCTTGGGTTTCTAAATGAAAAATTGTAACCGTTCAGATTCTGCACCAGGGTTACTGAGCTGCCAGACTGAAACTCCAGAGACGGGAACATTTAAAGATGTGGTTCACATTTAGGGGCAGATTTACATAGGGTCGAATATCGAGGAATAATTAACCCTCGATATTCGACTGCCGAATATAAATCCTTCAACTTTGAATATCGAAGTCGAAGGATTTACCGCAATTCCTAAGATCAAGCGATCGAAGGAAAAAATCGTTCGAATCAAATGATTCGAAGGATTTTAATCCATCCATAGAAGGATTTTCCTTCGATCAGAAAATTGTTAGGAAGCCTATGGGGACCTTCCCCATAGGCTAACATTGGCCTCGGTAGGTTTTAGGTGGTGAACTGTGGGGTCGAAGTATTTTTTAAAGAGACAGTACTTCGACTATTGAATGGTCAAACGATTTTTAGTTTGAATCGTTCGATTCAAAGTCGTAGTCGAAGGTCGAAGTAGCCATATTCGACCATTCGAAAATTCTAAGTATTTTTTCTTCTATTCCTTCACTCGAGCTAAGTAAATGGGCCCCTTAGTATGTTAAAGAATGGCCAATTCTAAGCAACTTTTCAATTGGCCTTCATTATTACCACAGTTACTAGAATCTATCCAGCCTTTCATTCCATATGTTTAAGACTACTTACTGGTACTCATCCAGCCCTCTATATCACAGCTTTTACTGGCCTCCATAAAAAAGATTTAAATCTTGATTGAGAATTTATGGTGTAGCAAATCTATAAGACCTGATAGCAGTTTCCAGTAATGCTATAAATTCAAATCTATGTATTTTATTTATATTACCAGACTTGTACACTTATTCTTAAAGAGACAGCATCATTAATAAACAACTGTGTGTATGTATATTTTACAGTTTGAAAACGTATGATTTAATCTTTGAAATTTATTTGAACTTACTGCAGAAATATCTTCACAGAACGTTAATATTATTTTATTGCTTTGCAGCCCCAGGAAGATTCCATTTTTCCTTATCAGTCCTTTTAGTAGTCTTCTCTATTACTGCCTACCTTGTCACGTAGTCACTGACGAGGGCCCATTACATAATTTAGGCTGTTCACTGATTTCTGTTTACAATTGTGGGTCATAATGTGTTAAAATGTGACAGGAGAAGAAATAGTCATTTCGGAAATAGCTTGACTGTTTTGGGCATAGGAAACCTTATCGTGAACTTGTATTCTAAGAAAAGTTTGGCTTCTGACAAATTGCAGGACTTTCTTACGTTTTCAGTAGCCTTGAAACCTGTCGTAATTAGGGATGCACCGAATCCAGGATTCGGTTCGGGATTCAGCTTTTTTCAGCAGGATTCGGATTCTGCCGAATCCTTCTGCCCAGCCAAACCAAATCCTAATTTGCATATGCAATTTAGGGGCGGGGAGGGAAATCATTTGACTTTTTGTTACAAAACAAGGATGTTAAAAAAATTTCCCCTTCCCACCCCTAATTTGCATATGCAAATTAGGATTAGGTATTCGCCCAAATCTTTCCAAAGGATTCGGGGGGTTGGCCGGATCCAAAATTGTGGATTCGGTGCATCCCTAGTCGTAACCAAATTCTATTCTGCCAGTGCTTCCCATTGTTTTGAGCTGCTGTGTGATAAACCTAGGTGTAAATAATTGTAGTCCGTGAAAACAGTGATTTTTAGAACTGTAAAGAGTTAAAAAAAAAACAAAAAAAAAAAAAACAGGCTAAACACATGATCTACGTACTTATGATATCCCACACTGTTTTAATTAATGTGACTAGGTATCATACTAATATTGGATATGATTATTTTATTTTTCTTTCAGAGTTGTCAATCCTAATATTTACTTTTCTTTTAAATAAAAAAAAAAATGGTATGATTATATCGGCCAAGTGTACTAAAAGAAGCTTGAATGGCCAGCAAGATGCCAAGGTAGTATGGTATCACAGTGAGGCCTATTGATATTTTATGTTCGTGCTGTAACAATCTTGATGCAATGTTTAACAGACTAACAGGATATGCGTATTTTGCAAGACCTTTGATAAGATGGCTTTCATACAGGTGACAAGTATATAGGCATTGTAAACTCTTCCATACTTTTCATTCCATAGAAGAGACTCACCAAAATATTTTGCATTTCTTCGTTTTTAATTGAATGTTATCTGCTTTTACAACAAACCCTGCAATATCCCCCATGATAACTGTGTTTCACCTCTCCACCCCCCTTCAGCCCCCCCCCACCAAGACACGCATGCAACAAGAACAAATTTGAGAATTGTGTTATATTAGTAAGGTGGAGTTATGCATGGAAGGAATAGTTTGCAAATCCGTTTTGTAATCTGATTGTCCCTGAAAGTGGAAGTAAGGACCTCCCATAAAGTTTAGAGATATTCTTGAAGCAAGTTTTCAGTATAGATACAAATGTGGTTTGAATAGAAAAGGAATGAGGGAATATATTAGAGATGATCGGAATTAAAGTATTTCTTTGGGATTTAGCAAATCCAAAACTTTTTTGGCAAGATTTGGACAAATGCAAGTGCCTTACTTAAAATAAAACTATACCCCAAAATGAACACTTAAGCAACCAATAGTTTACATCATATTAAGTGGCATATTAAAGATTCTTACCAAACTGGTATATATTTCAGTAAATCTTGCCCTTTTACATCTCTTGCCTTGAGCCACCATTTTGTGATGGTCTGTGTGCTGCCTCAGAGATCACCTGACCAGAAATACTACAACTCGAACTGTAACAGGAAGAAGTGTGAAAGCAAAAGACAGAACTCTTGTCTGTTAATTGGCTCATGTGACCTAACAAGTATAGTTTGTTTGATTTGTTTGTGTGCACCGTGAATCGTGCGATCCCAGGGGGCGGCCCTTATTTTTTAAAATGGCAATTTTCTATTTATGATTACCCAATGGCACAGACTACTAAAAAAGTATATTATTATGAAAATGGTTTATTTACATGATGCAGGGTTTTACATATTAGCCGGTGTATGCTATATCTTTTTATAGAAACTTACATTGTGTGGGGGGTATAGTTTTCCTTTAACCTAATCTAAATCCTTAAAGGGCTTGTTCACCTTTGAGATAACTTTTGGTATGATGTAGAGAGTGATATTCTGAGACAATTGGCAATTGGTTTTCAAGGTTTTTGAGTTATTAAGCTTTTTATTCAGCAACAATTACATTTACATTGTAAGCAATCTGGTAACTAGGGTCCAAATTACCCTAACCATGCATTGATTTGAATAAGAGACTGGAATATGAATAGGAGAGGCCTGAATAGAAAGATGAGTAATAAAAAGTAACAATACATTTGTAGCCTTACAGAGCATTTGTTTTTCAGAAGGGGTCAGCGACGCCCATTTGAAAGCTGCAAAGAGTCAGAATAAAAACGGGAATTGTGACCAAAAAAATAAACTCGACAACTCGAGACTTAATAAATCTGCCCCTCAATGTTTAATACAATCCTTGGCTTATAATATTGTATCGTCTTGACGGTACTTGCTGAATGTAGTAGTGATGTAACTAAAGATGTAAATCAAGAATATAAAGAAAGAAATCTTGGGAAACAATTGTTTTATTTATTCGTGATTTTTTTTATATTATTCTGTACAGGCTTTGGCTTAGGGACCACTCTTTGCCTCTAGATAAGATTCAGATATGTGTAGGAATATTCTGATTTGTTGTTTATAGATAACCATCATTTGCAGTTCATTATTTGTATTCTATATGTAGATGAACAGCTCATCGCCAGTGGCAAGCTTTTCCATTTCTATAACTTGGATAAATGAATCCTAAGATCTTTACATGCTATAAACCTCTGCAGTTTTGTATTACAACACTGTTTTAAGTTTTTACCCAAAATCTCTCTCTATTAGCAATGTATAGAAACCATCAGTATAGTTATGCCTTATATGACTGTTATAGCACGCTTTTTTTTTATGGGGAGTGAGGGGGGTATGAAGCTAAAGAATTGCAGTAAAACATAAATCGCCAGCCTGTATTAACACAGTAACGTGACTTTAACTGAATTGTTATTGCTTATTGTGTAAAATGTGCTTAACTTTTACATCTAAACTGATCACATTCCTTTTGAAATTGCTTGTTTATGTGCTGTGTTGTCACATTCTTTACCAGTTGTGTCCTCATTTGTAAAATTAACACTATAATCACTGTGCTTGCTAATAAGTTTGCACTGGGGCTTGTTTTTCATATTTGTGTGATCCGTGTAACCTGTGTCTCAATAAGTTTGCTTTTTTAATAGTTGTTTTTTGTACCATTCTGGCCGGCCTAAAATGAACCCAGCAGGAGTGAACCTTGATAAGCCATAAAGCAACTATTAAAAACAACAATGTATGTTTCATTGTACACTGAAGCCATCATGATCTGATAGAGCAGCTGCTCATTTTATTAGCACAGTGATATCCAACTTGTGCTAACCCATTAGTAACAGAACTACAGATGGAGTAGACTGTTGCACGCTATAATCACCCATTCATATGCACATTGTGCTATGGTTTGCTCTATATGAACAACTTTCAGTTTCTTCTGGTGGCCATAAGATGTGATCAGTGGCATTCCCAGACTATCAGTATTGATACCTATGGCAGTGATCCCCCAAGCAATGGCTCATGAGCAACATGCTACTTACCAATCACTTGGATGTTGCTCTCAGTGGCCTCAAATCCACTTTTTTAATCCCAGTTTAAGGTGGCCATACACGGGCCGATAAAAGCTGCCAACATACCGTGTCGGCAGCTTATTGGCCCGTGTATGGGGCCCCCGACGGGCTTCACCGATCGAGATCTGACCGAAAGTCGGCCAGATCTCGATCGGATGGGACGAAAAATCCCGTCGGATCGCGGCCGCATCTATTCACATCTATTCGTCCCGCGATACGACCGCCCATTGCTATTCGTTATGATCCGATAGTTGGGCCCACGATCGGATCAGCCCGATATTGCCCACCTCAAAGTGGGCATTTCGGGGAGAGATCCGCTCGTTTGGCGACATCTGTGTATGGCCACCTTTAGAGGCACATTTAGTAACATAAAAAACAGATGTACTGCCAAATTGAGCCTCCTGTAGGCTGCCTGTTCCTATAGGGGCTACCAATTAGCCAATTAAAGCCCTTACTTGACATCCCCAGGGATTTTTTTCATGCTTATGTTGCTCCCCAACTGTTTTAACATTTGAATGAGACAGGTAAAAAAAGGTTGGGGACTCCTGCCCTATGGTAGTTTGAGCAATTTCTATAATATTCATGATCTGTAGCTATTCAGACACATATAGATGATCCTAATTTTGTTACTATTCGCCAATGTATGAAGAGTTGTCGCTCAAAAGATAAGTCCAAACATCATCTGGTTGTGGGAGCCTTAGCCATCGCTCTTTTCACACCATGGGGCAAATTTACTAATTCGTTACCACTATGCTAATTCACCAAAATGCAAAGTTGCGTCCTGGGCACCGAACAATGGCGACTTTTCACTAGCGTTACTTCGGCAGTCCGAGCATTTCAAAGCGAAATAACGCTATTGATCGCTTCTGTCTAGTGAAACTTTGTTAGTCCTTTTACGCTTAGGTGAATTGGAATAGGGCGGGTACATTAATGTCGTATGGACGTCTTTATTGGAGATGTTGGTGCAAATGCTTGAAGTGGCCACTTTTTATTACAAATGTCCAAGGAACCTGAATAAAGACAAAGAGATCCTCTAATGCCCTACACATGAGCCCATCCTAAAACAAATGTTCCATGCCCCTCAAATGTCTGGCAAAAAAGGTTAACACAAAAAAGTTTAATAGTTTTGCAGGCAATCCTGCTTTAAAAAAAAAGGGCAAGTCGCCAGTGTTTTTACAAGTTTAATGCATTTCCGGCAGACAGGATATGATGTCACTGACATAAGATTGAGGAAGATTTAGCTTCATTTTAGCTCTTCACTTTGTCTGAGGTGGCAAAAAAACTCTTGAAGAAAGAGGTATTGTTCAGTAAAATTCGCATCTTAGTGAATTTGTGGAGTTGCGCCCGTTCGCTAGAGTGAAAAGTCGGCTGGTGATAGAATGTGAATGAATGCTAGAGACGGTCTCGTTCGTCACCTATGCCTGTTAGTAAATTGGCGATGTCCCTGCAGATGGGATTTCTGGCGAAATGTCGCTAGCGTTTGACACTTCACCCTTTTGTGAATCTGCCCACTTGTCTTACTAAATTACCCTTAAAGGAGAACTAAACCCTCTTCTGACAAAAGTCCACAGCCATCAAATGAGCAACCTCCCAGAGAATCTATTTCAATGAACAGTGTCTCTCATAGTAAAGCTGAACTAAACAGAGCTTGCTGGTGCATGTGCAGTTGAAGATACTCCGGGATTACCTATGTGCCAGCAAGCTCAGTGTATCCGAACTGATCAGAAAAGAACACAAAGATTCAGAAGATGTTTGCCTGCCAGTTCCGCTGCACATTTCTGCTTGTAGAGGTCAGCTTTACTATGAAAGACACTATTTATTGAAATTGACTCTGCAGGAAGGGATTAGAGAGGGGGGCTTATTTCATGGGGACTTTTGTTAGGGGGGTTTAGTTCTCCTTTAAGCAGTCGTCATCAACAGCTAGGGGCACATTTACTTAGGGTCTTTAATTAACCCTCGATATTCGTCTGTCGAAGTTAAATCCTTCGACTTCGAATATCGAAGTCGAAGGATTTACCGCAATTCGTTCGATCAAACGAAAAAACGTTCGATCGAACGATTAAATCCTTCAAATCGAACGATTCGAAGGATTTTAATCCATCAATTGAACGATTTTCCTTCGACCAGAAATTTGTTAGAAAGCCTATGGGGACTTTCCCCATAGGCTAACATTGATGTTCGGTAGGTTTTACTTGGCGAAGTAGGGGGGTCGAAGTATTTTTTAAAGAGACAGTACTTTGACTATCGAATAGTAAACAATTTTTTGTTTGAATCGTTCGATTCGAAGGTCGAAGTAGCCAAAAAAAAACGTTCGAAATTCGAAGTATTTTTTCTTCTATTCATTCACTCGAGCTAAGTAAATGTGCCCCCTAGTCTTGTACTACAGCCCCCAGCATCCTGGAATTGAACATTATTTGGCATTAGGATTCTCAGCAGTTAGAGAGCCACAGGTTAAAATGCACTACTTGCGAATTAAGCTGGCCATACACTGCCAGATCTTCTCGTTTGACAAGGATTTGGGCCTGATTTGGCCACCCACATACAGAGGGGCCTACAGACCTGTCAGATGCAGAACATGTAGATGTGCTCCTCATATGGCAAAATCAAAATGACCTTGATTGATTTTCAGGTGGTTTTTGGCTAGATAGTGTTCAGGTAGTCCCCCAGGACTGAGTCAGTGGCTTTTATTATCATGTGTAAGGGCACCTTTGTTTTTAAGTGCAGGCACACCAAAAAGCCTGTATTCAAACAGAATGTGCATATCACATTACAAGAAAAACACCCTCGTTTTCCAAAATGTTCTCTTTTTTTGATGCAAGGTGTTTTTAAGCTTATTAAAAAAACAGCATCTCTATAAACCCATGCCTTCCTCATTGCTTTACCTTTTACTGCTGTGCCTGTAAATAGCACTAACAATACAAAAAAAAAACCCAACCTATTAACTTTTATTTTTATGTGGTGCTAAGTACAAATAATATTAGATCTGATGCTTTTGATCTTTGATTAACTAGGAGAGGATGTCTAAAACTCTTTCCCCCCCCCCAAATATATTCGCTACTATAAATGTCAGCGCAATTAAATCCGCTTCCTCGAGAGGCATTGGTGTTGCCATAGGCTACTAAACGCAAGGTAATCACATGAATTATGGACATGATGCACTAACTTAAGTCTTTTTACAAATTCTTACGGAAACATTCCAGCTGTGTGGGCTTACATGTACTTTGCTTTTCTCTGCATTTTTTTTTGAAGATTTCAGTTAAATAAATAGTGTCTAAAGTCATTTACTGGCAGTTGTAAAGTCTGGAAGAATATTATAGGGCTTTAGAGCGCAGAGAGTGTTATCTGTAGCAGAACTAATAGATAAACTCCTGCATACCTTAAAGAGATTTAGTAGCTGGAGGTAATGATGTTAAATGATCAAAGCAATACCACAGAGCTTGTTACATCAGTTCTCTATTTTCAGTATGGGCCATTAGCACGGGCTAATTTAGTTGGGTCACTGACATAAAATACCTATGGCTGTTTCCCACAAAGGTATTTCTTTGGGATAAATAAAGTGCTGATTTTTTATGAATGATATACAAATTCACCTGCAGAGACTATGAACTTGTAGTGTAATTATCTTCAAAGCCTGCTTCCTGCTTGATTCCCCCCCCACTGCTCCACATCGATTAGAAGGGTCCACAAGTTTTTCTTTGGTTTGGATGGAGTGCATAGAAGAACCTTTGGGAATATTTAGGGGGCTAATTTGTTATGGATCAAGTTGTGTTTTCGATGAAAATTCAAGTTTTTCGGTTTATTTTTTTGGTCACATTTTCTAGTTAAAAAAAAAAACTAAAACGGTTCGAGATTTATTATACCCCGACCCTGAAAATAGCTCAAATCTGAAAATACACCATCTAAAATAAGTCAATGGCAGAGGTCCCTTGAACCATTGGAAGATGTTAATACCCTTCTTGATGTTCAAGTTTTTTTCTGAAGGTTTTGCCTGAACACTCAATCAATTCGAGCGATTAGCTTTTTTTCCTGCTGAAAACTCGATCAATTAGAGTTTTTGGGTTGTTAACCTTGAACTTGCAGATTTGAGTTTTTCCCATTCAAGTTTTTTCTTAAATTAGAAACCATTTGAGTTGTGAGTTGGAGGTATAAAAAACTCTAAAATTCGAACTTTGATAAAAAAAACCCCGTTGGTGTAGTAGCCAAGTGTAACCCCCGATAACTCCTGATTGGACAGAATGATTATGCAGTAGTAGTGTTAATTTTAAGTTTTGAGTGATAGTTGGAAGTCCTAGAGTGATTAAGAGGATGGTGGAAGATGGATTCAGCATGTGAAAAATCTGGAATTGTTGGAGTGCGAAGAAGTATTGAGTGAGCAGGAGTGTAGAAGGTTGTATGTAGTAGAGCAAATACATAACAAATGATAATGGCCAGTAGCATAAATGGAAGATGCAGCATTAATCATATACATATAAAACCCTGCTTCATGTAAATAAACCATTTTCATTATAATATGCATTTCTAGTAGTATGTGCCATTGGATAATTATAAATAGAAAATTGCCATTTTAAAAAATAAGGGCCGCCCCCTGGGATCGTAAGATTCACTGTGCACACAAACCTACCAACAAACCATACTTGTTAGGTCACATGAGCCAATTAACAGACAGAGTTCTGTCTTTTGCTTTAACACTTCTTCCTGTTACAGTAAGAGCTGCAGTATTTATGGTCAGATGATCTCTGAGACAGCACAGAGACCATCACAAAATGGTGGTTCAAGGCAAGAGATGTAAAAGGGCAAGATTTAATTAAATATATAGACCAGTTTGGTAAGCCACTTAATATGATGTAAACTATCTGTTGCTTAAATGTTCATTTTGGGGTGATATTTTAAGCCAGTAATTTCAGAATGGGCACTTACTGTGAGGCCACTGGGAGCAGCATGTTGCTCACGAGCCACTTGGGATCATTGCTCCAACTTATAGCTCTGATGAGGTTTCAGGTTTCTACTGAGAATTAACCGAGACATTTTTTAGCCCAGTAATACCATTGTGTGTGTCCAACTTAAATTCATCAGTACTAGCACTGGCTGGGGTTTCCCTTTCAAGTCAATGGGATCCTGAGGAGCGATTTAGAGCATTTAAGCTTTAGGCCTATGTCATAAAGAGAAAATAATAGCTGTTACTTGTAGCAGCCTAAAATGTGGGTGTCTTGTTTGCTATAGAGACACAAATAAGTTTTTAACTACACATTAAACTAGGGATGCTCCGAATCCAGGATTCAGTTCGGGATTCAGCCAAGTTTCTGTCTTTTTTTCAAAAGGATTCAGATTCAGCTAAATCCAAGTGTCTGGCCACACAAATTACTTTTCATGGAATTCAAAAATGTCTTAACCACACGTTGCCCATGTGGTTCTCTTTCCCACTTCCCCCTCTAATTTATATATGCAAGTTAGGGTTTGGATTCAGTCGAATCTTTCACAAAGGATTCTGGATTCGACCGAATCCTAAAATTGTGGATATGGTGCATCCCAGCTGAATATTTTCTATATATCTAGCAGGTCCAAGCCACCCTGTTTTATTTAGGCCCAACATTTTGCTGTTAGTCTATCCATGTTTATTCTTTCATCGCGTGTTATGTTCCAGCAGATTAAAATACACTAGTCACGCACAGAACCTCCCTGTGTATTCCTCTCCTTATCCCCCAATTTGTTATCCAGAAGCTACCCCTATTGCTACAAGCCAAAATGAAATATTTTCAGAGATCAAAAGAGGAATGCTATCACTCGCTAACTAGGCCCAACCCTTGCACGCGCTGGTGTTTGCAATAGCTCACACTCAATCTGTAGCCTTCTGGCAGTGATAAGCACACGGCACGTAACTAAGCATTACACATGATCAAATCTCATAAAGAAACTCTCCGTAACCTCTTCCGTATAAAGCAACATGCTGCTATTTACGCTTCATGGATCTTGTATATATTATGTAATCTTTGGATTCCATTTTCTCAGTGTGTTGACAGTTTATTTGATTAGTCCAAATATGATTGTTTTACCATTTAAATGGATTAACCTGAACAAATAATGTCCAATACTATGCAAATTCCAAGAGGCACAGAATAATAATCTTTTGACTTTTGTATAAAGTTGCTAAAAAATCTGTCAGAAGTTCATAATAATGTGTTTAAAGCTTATATGTAATGTTGGATATTCTCAGAAGCCCCTGGAGGTTCAAGATAAGAAAACAGAAATAAATAAAGCGTCTGTAAATGTAGACGCCTGTAGGCCTTCAAGTTCCAAACATACTTCGCTGATGCTGAGGCTTTGAAAACAATAAGGATTTTCATGCCCTGTCGACACAGCCTTGATTTTATTGTACCCCCTTTCTTCAAGACTGTCAATATGTGGCACATTACTCTTGTCATATATAGATGATGCTTATTGTAAAGATGTTGCTGGTCTTTGGACTAAACCTTCTATGAAGTTCATAGTGCTGTAATGTTGGCTTGATAGTAAGTTAGGTTGAAAAAAGACACACGTCCATCAAGTTCAAACTTTTAACTCTCTTTTAAACTGCCTAACTGCTAGTTGATCCAGAGGAAGGCAAAAAAACCATCTGGAGTCTGCTTGACTCCAAAATGGCAATCGGACCAGTCCCTGGATCAACTTGTACTATGAGCTATCTCCCATAACCCTGTATTCCCTCACTTGCTAAACACCATCCAACCCCTTCTTAAAGCTATCTAATGTATCAGCCTGTACAGCTGATTCAGGGAGAGAATTCCACAACTTCACAGCTCTCACTGTAAAAAATACCTTCCGAATATTTAGTAGGAACCTCCTTTCTTCTAATCGGAATGGGTGATCTTGCGACAAGTGGAAGGACCTACTGGTAAATAAAGATTATTATTAATAGAGATTATTATATGATCCTCTTATATATTTATACATATCACCCCTTAAGCGCCTCTTCTCCAGCATGAACATCCCCAACTTGGCCAGTCTTTCCTCATAGCTAAGATTTTCAATACCTTTTACCAGCTTAGTTGACATTCTTTGCACCCTCTCTAATTTAATAATGTCCTGTTTGAACACTGGAGACCGAACTGTACGGCATATTCTAGATGGGGCCTTACCAGTGCTCTATACAGTGGAAGAATGACCCCCTCCTCCCATGACTCCATGCCCCTTTTAATACAGTTTAAGACCATATTTGCCCTTGTTGCCCTTGATGATAGATTAGGAATGCAGTATATTAAGGGCTTACTCTTGTGGTTGCAGAGTCCTCTTCAAAAATTCCACTTCTTTCAGCTCCAGAAATAATTGCGTACATGCAAACACAAATTGGTGAGGGAATCCAGAACTTGGTTATTTAGCGATGGAGAGATCTGCTTCGGTTTAGAAATTCAGTCAACTTAATTAAACATCCTTAAAGGAGAAGGAAACCCCCCTGGGCACAAAAACCCTCCCCCCCTCTCCTGTGTTGCTCCCCCTCCCTCCTCCCCCCTGGCCTACCTGTCCCGCTGGGCAAATGCCCCAAACTTGTTACTTACCCCTCTGCGCAGGTCCAGTCCACGGAGTTCACAGACCCCATCTTCTCCCAAGCGATCTTCTTCCTGCTTTGACCGGCATTTTTGGCGCATGTGCAGTAGGAGCATTTCGCGGGTACGGATCTACTGCGCATTCGCCAAAAGTCACAAAGTGAAATCGGAAAACGTTGTGACTTTTGGCGCATGCGCAGTATATCCGTACCGGCGAAATGCTCCTACTGCGCATACGCCAAAAACGCCGGTCAAAGCAGGAAGAAGATCGCTTGGGAGAAGATGGGGTCTGTGAACTCCATGGACTGGACCTGCGCAGAGGGGTAAGTAACAAGTTAGGGGCATTTGCCCAGTGGGACAGGTAGGCCAGGGGGGATGAGGGAGGGGAAGCAATACAGGGGAGGGGGAGGGTTTTTGCACCCAGGGGGTTTCCTTCTCCTTTAAAACCAAATCAACTGTGGGGCACAAGCTTGGCTGACTTAACACGTTTCATGGCTGACCTCACCACTTTCTTAGGAACCTTCCTCAGAATTACCAAGTGCCGGATGCCCTAACCAATTTGTGTTCACATGTCTGAAATGTTGGCACCAGAGCTGAGGTGGGCCGAATCTGTATCTGTGTAAGAACCATCATTGCATTTTGATTAGTGCAGTATTTGCACACACCCACTTACACAAACTTGCACTTTCTTTCCCAACCAGAAGTCCTTCCTTTTCAAATGTTGAGGGAGAACTTGTGAAAATCAAGTTCAAAGAACTCCAGTTACTGTGCTGGGAGCTTGAAATAATCCGATTTGTGGAATTCTGTTTCAGTTCTTCTTTTGTAACAGGGGAAAGTTTAGTTCCCCACTTACTGTTACACCACCTGTTGCTTTATGTTTTCTCACCCCTCTCTCTCTTTGAATACTTGCATAAAAAATTGTTCATATTATACATATGTGGTGGTCACATCAAATAGTTACTTGTCTTGAATTCACTTAACTCCCGGATAAAAGGCTGAAGCTGTGCGTATGCTTTTAAGGTTATAGGACATTGCAAATGCCAATGAGAATTAAAAATATTGTATATTTCACTTTTAAAGATAAATTTAAATCTAGTTCTCTTATTACCCATTTTACTTTTTATTTAACTTTACTGCGGAGTACCACAGTTTTGTTCAGATAATGAGTTTTAAAGCAAACACAGAAATAACTATAATGTCACCAAGACTTCTACATGAAAAATTTAGATTTTAATCTTTTTTTTTACTGACATTTAGGGGCAAATTCATCAAGGGTCGAATAATGAGGGATAATTAACCCTCGATATTCGACTGGGAATGAAAATCCTTCGACTTCGAATATCGAAGTCGAAGGATTTTGCGCAAATACTGCGATCGTACGATCGAAAGAATATTCGGTCGAACGATTAAATCCTTCTAATCGAACGATCCGAAGGATTTCAATCCAACGATCGAAGGATTATCCTTCGACCAAAAAAACGTAGCCAAGCCTATGGGGACCTTCCCCATAGGCTAACATTGGGTTCGGTAGCTTTTAGGTGGCGAACTAGGGGGTCGAAGTTTTTTCTTAAAGAGACAGTACTTCGACTGTCGAATAGTCGAACGATTTTTAGTTTGAATCATTCGAAGTAGCCCATTCGATGGTCAAAGTAGCCAAAAAAAAACACTTTGAAATTCGAAGTTTTTTTACTTCTAATCCTTCACTCAAAGTTAATGAATTGGCCCCTTAAAGTTTGTGTGTATTGATATTTGGGAAGGAGAAACACATAGAAAAGAGGGTAGAAAGGGAAAGCAAAAACATAGAGCAAGGCAGAGAAAAAAAATGAGGGACCTGAATATTCTCGAAACCATCTGTTCTCGTGTTCCCAGTACAGGTATAGGACCTGTTATCCAGAATGCTCGGGACCTGGGGTTTTCCAGATAAGGGGTCTTTCTGTACTTTGGATCTCCAAACCTTAAGTCTACTAAAACATAATTTAAACATTTAATAAACCCAATAGGATTGCTTTGCTTCCAATAAGTATTAATTATATCTTAGTTGGGGTCAAGTACAAGGTACTGTTTTATTACTACAGAGAAAAAAGGAAATCAATTTTAAAAATGTGAATTATTTAATTACAATGGAGTCTATGGGAGAAGGCTTTCTGGATATCGGGTTTCCGGATAACGGATCCTATACATGTACAAGCAAAATCATTCAGTGAAGAATATTGCAATATTTTAATTCATGTATTTGTGTACTATTACATAAGTGTTGATGGAAAATATTTTTCACTAGAATTTTAATTACAACATGTAAAGAGATTTGTAAAGGGATTTATCTGTAAACCAGTTATCCCAGAAAAATCAGAATTATAATCAGAGTTATAATAATCAGAAGGCCATCTCCTATAGATTTAATTTTACGCAAATAATTCTATTTATTTTTAAATTATTTCTTAAAATTTTCTCTGTAATAATAACCATAATTAAGCTGTATGAATCCATAGGCAGCACCCAAATATTAGGTTTATTTAGGGGATTATTTACTAAACCTTGAAGTTTTTTTTTTTCAAATTGTTTTGAAAGTTGGAAGACTTATTAAAAATGATGAATAGAATGCAATTCTGCTGCGATTGAGGGTATTTCTACATGTTTTAAAGCAATCAAGTTTTCTAGATTTGAGTTTAATAAGCACACATTTGAGTTTGATACGTTTCAAAGGTTTTTGGGGTTTTTTTTTTTTTTTGAGAGTAAAATGAAATGTGAAAATTAAATTTTTCCTATAAATATGCCTATCCGTCTCAACCATTCTAGATAATACATTCCACGCTTTATTACGAAACAAGTTTTGCACTGTTATTAGAGGTGGTAATTGGTGTTGCTTGAGTATGTTAAGAAACACTAAACTTCATGTTTTTGGGTAAATTCATGCTTGAGCTTGTACATATTTTATGTTTTTGAGACCTTAGTTGAGTCAGTAGTTTAAGCAGGCTTCATGTAAGTAATTCTACACCTAGAAACATTACAATAAAAGTATTTGTTTTATTATCTTTTGGCATAGTATGTGTGGTTATGTTAACTGTTATATGATAAGTTGTTTTAAGGTACTTTTTAAGCACATAGATTAAATTTGCATTTTTTAAATATTCTAAGATTAATATTTAAAAAATGCAAATTTAATATTTTTTTGATTTTGCTATTGATTTTGCAATCAATAGCTTTCTCATGCAACATATGCTTCTTTACTGAGAAAATCGAGAAAATATAATCCATGAGGTAATCGTAATTAACATCCAATATTATCCTTTATTTAAATAGAACTAATATATTACTCTGTGCTTTACAGTGAATTCACCAACAAACTATCATTGTTTTATCTGGAGCCTTTTACCCTTCCATTATGGTCCATCATTGCCAAAACGAACTGCATTACTTTTCTGTACAGGTATGGGACCTGTTATCCAGAATGCTTAGGTTCTGGGGTTTTCTGGATAATGGACCTTTCTGTAATTTGGATATTCAAACCTTAAGTCTACTTAAAAATCATGTAAAGATTGGGGGGCAGATTTATCAAGGGTCGAATTTCGAAGTTGAAAAAACTTAGAAATTTGACCATCGAATAGAATCCTCCAACATTCGAAGTCGGAGGATTTTATACATCGTACGATCGTATTACGATCTTAGTACGATCGTATGATCGAACTTCAAAATCCTTTGACTTAAAGAAACTTAGCAAAACACAGAGGAGGTCCCCATAGGCTAAACAGCAATTCGGCAGGTTTAAGTTGGCGAAGTATTGAAGTCGAAGTTTTTTAAAGAGACAGTACTTTGATTATCGAATGGTCGAATAGTCGAACGATTTTACTTCGAATCGAAGGTCGAAGTTGTAGTAGCCTATTCGATGGTCAAGTATCCAAAAATTACCTCAAATTCAATTCGACCCTTGATAAATCTGCCCCTTTATAAACCCAATAGACTGGTTTTGCTTCCAATAAGGATTAATTATATTATACTGTAGTTTGGATCAAGTACAATGTACTGTTTTATTATTACAGAGAAACAGGAAATCATTTTTAAAATTTGGATTGTTTGGATAAAATTGAGTATGGCCTTCCAAAAATTTTAAACTTTCTGGATAACAGGTTTCCAGATCATGGATCCTATGCCTGGGGTTTTCATCATTTGTAATTTGGATCTTCATACCTTAAGTCTGCTAGAAAATCATTTAAACATTAAGGGGGTTATGTATCAAAGGTGGAATCTTAGAGCTTTGTGAACTTTTCTAGACCTCGAATGAATTCTGAAATTTAATGGTTTCTAATTTAAGAAAAAACTTGTATGGGGAAAAAAAACTTAAATCAGTGTAGTTGGGGTGAAACACTTGAATACTCTGATCGAGTTTTCACCAAAAAAAATCTCGAACATCATGAAGACTACAAATATCTTCAAATGGTTCAAGGGACCTCTGCCATTGACTCCTACATAATCTTGACAGGTTTTAGATGGTGTATTTTCAGATTCAAGCTGTTTCCAGGGTCGGGGTATAGTAAATCTCAAAATAATGTAGTTCTATTTAAAAATTCCAGTTATTTTTTTTTTTAACAGAAAAATCTATTTTTGACCAGAAAATACCCCTTTTCATGGAAAACACAACTCGACCTTTGATAAATGACCCCCTTAATAAACCCAATTGGCTGGTTTTGCTTCCAATAAGGATTAATTATATCTTAGTTGGGATCAAGTTCAAGCTACTGTTTTATTATTATAGAGAAAAAGAACATTTTCAAAATTTGGATTTTTGGATTACATGGAATCTATGGGAGATGGCGTTCCTATAATTTCGAGCTTTCTGCATAATGGGTTTCTGGATAATGGATCCCATGCCCAGAACTGGCAACCTGGTCTTTTTCTTTAAAGGTTCTTCAATTCACTTGGATAGCACTTTAATACTGTAGGTTATAAATCCTTTTGAATTTTCTATTCATTTTGACAGTCATAGTATTTTGTAAATCAATCCCACATACATTTCACCAATCGTTTTTACTGTTCATTGGCCCATCACTGCTTCCAGGTATTTCAATCCAGGGTTGTTTCAGACATAACTTGGTCAGTGGATATTTAGTTGGATTCTGTCTGCAAAAGATTTTGAATTTGCTGTAGAATAGCGTAACTGGGAAAGATTGATGGATTTGCCAAATTTCTGTAGAACCCTCAGTGACTTAAAATATTATAAGTCCATTAAAATCTTTTGACATATAATTTGGCCCAGTAAAACTAGATTTATTACATATAACTTGTTAATCCTACACAGTACATGTCGTTAAAAGCATTGCAAAGCATTTATTCGCCTTCTTTTAGATCAGATCTTTGCGGTAACACTTTTTCATAAAAAATTTCATGGTCTTGTTTAGTGCAATGAAATGTTTCCTTGTACACAGCAAATCTCAGCCTGTGTGCCGCAATTTCATGTAACGGGGAAGTAAATACAGTAAGTAACGTTAAAATACATTTTATAGCAACAATTTTTACTGAGCTTTAAAGGAGAATTCAACACGTAACTAAAAAAAACCCTACCCTCCCCTCCCTCCCAGCCTAGCTGCCCCCGTAACTTTTTACTTATCCCTCGGTGCAGATTCAGGGATCGCAGTTCACCGCAGCCATCTTCCGGGTCTTCGGTAAGCTGAGACTGAGACAGGCGAAGCGGCGCATGCACAGTTGCAGCAATTTACAGCGGTTTACATCAACTGCACATGCTCCAAAATGGACGGAAATTGGCGAAGTGCCGGAAGAAGACACGTGACCCGGAAGATGGCTGCGGTGAACTGCAATCCCTGAATCTGTGCCGAGGGGTAAGTAAAAAGTTAGGGGCATTTGCCTTGGGGGGGGGGAGGAGTTAGGGAGCTCTATGTTGGGTAGGAGGGTAGGGTTTTTTTTAGTTACAGGTTGAATTCTCCTTTAAAGCGGAACTATTGCGAAAATTTTATATAAAATTCGTCATACTGTATAAAGAAACTTTCTAACTACAATCAATTAAAAATTCAACATTGTTTCTCAAATAATCAAGTTTATGTTCTCTATTTCTCTCTCTGCATCTGTTTCTCTTCATTCCATCTTCATGCAGCTGTTGGGTGTCAGATAATCATTGACCGTTAAATCCGATATATATCATATAGGGGGCTCCCTTTCTTAGCAGATGTATTAGAGCTCATTCAAATAACTGATTCCAGTGCAAACAAAATCTATCAAAATAACTGCTTTTTGCACAAATTCTGCACGTAGAGAGACATGATGTCTGGTGATTTTAATAGAATGAGCTCTAATACATCTTCTAGGCAAAATCAGCCCCCCTATAAGATATATTGGATCTAACTGTCTGACACCCAACACCTGAATGAAGACAGAATGAAGAGAAACAGATGCTGAGAGAGGAATAGTGAAGATAAACTTGATTATTTCAGAAACGGTACAGAATTTTTAATTGATTGTATTTAGAAAGTTTATTATTTCAGTAGGATGAAGCTTATATTAAATTGTAATTTTCGCAATAGTTTCCCTTCACGGAGGGCTTCATATTGAACAATGTACAGGTATGTGACCTGTTATCCAGAATGCTTAGGACCCGGGGTTTTCTGGATAACTAATCTTTCTGTAATTTGGATCTTCATACCTTAAGTCTATTAGAAAATCTCATAAACATTAAATAAACCCAATAGGCTGGTTTTGCTTCCCATAAGGATTAATTATATCTTAGTAAGGATAATAAAGTAATTATTTCCAAAAAATTTGGATAGATTTAATCTATGGGAGAAGTTATTGATGAATGGAATTTCATTTAAATACAGTGTTTATGTCTTTCTGTCCTGTGGTTCTGACTGTGATTAAAACAGATTATTAGACCTGGTGCAGACCTGACTCCTGTTACATTCGGTTTCCAACATACTTTCAGAGTCAGGCGTGCTGAGAATGTAAACTGTCAGACAGATACTGCTTTCAGATTTTTTTAATAAATGTTTATTGGAAAATTGCTGAGAATTACATTTTTCTGTACACAAAAAATGGTGGGCTCCTTTAATTATAATGAGACATTAACAGGGCTAGAGTTTAGTGACAGGTTCTTCAAAATTAAGGAGGACCCCAACAGCCATTTATCTAAATCAAAGCAAATATTTATACCGCATCAAATGCTCTCTGCTCAGTTGTATTTTCCTTCATATATATTTTATGGGTATACATAAGGGTCCGCTGGGGCAGCAGCTCTTTTTAATTTTGAAAATAATCCTTATTTTCATACAAAAACACTGTCAGTGGGGCTCATTTATCAACACTGGGCAAATTTGCCCATGGGCAGTAACCTATAGCAACCAATCAGTGATTAGCTTTTTGAAGCCAGCTACAAGTAGAACAATGAATGCAGCAATTTGATTTGTTGCCATGGGTTACTGCTCATGGGCAAATTTGCCCAGTATTGATAAATGACCCCCCAGTGAGTTTTGGCCTGGAATAAAGTTACACATATATGAAAACCGTAAATGTTTGGGATCCGTTATCCGGAAACCCGTTATCCAGAAAGCTCCAAATTACGGAAAGGCGGTCTCCCATAGACGCCATTATATTCAAATAATTCAAATTTTTTAAAATTCAAATCTTTAATAATGATTTCTTTTTTCTCTGTAATAAAAAAAAAGTAGCTTGTACTTGATCCCAACTAAGATATAATTAATCCTTTATTGGAGGCAAAACCAGCCTATTGGGTTTATTTAATATTTACATGATTTTCTAGTAGACTTAATTTATGAAGATCCACCCTGGCTCAAAGCCAGGGTGTGCTTTTAAAGGGTAATTGGTGGTTTTGGGCACTTCTTATTGGCTGAAATATGTTAATTAAATGGGTTGTGCATCTTTGCATATATAGTATGATATAGAGAGTGATATTCGTAGACAATTTGCAATTGGTTTTCACTTTTTATTATTTGTGGTTTTTGAATTATTTATCTTTTTATTCAGTGGCCCTCTAGTTTGCAATTTCAGCAATCTGGTTGCTAGGGTCCAAATGACCATTGCTTTGCATAAGACTATCGAATATGAATAGGAGAGGACCTGAATAAAAAGATGAGTAATAAATGTATTGATTCTTGAGGAGGTTTCTTAGGATGGAATATTTACTCTTACTTGCCCAGTCATTCCATCTGCTCCTCGCAGTAGAGGGAAAGCACCCCAAGTGTGTCCCTTGCTGCCTTGTGTTGTGCTCAAAGAGATCCTAAACCTCTAATTACAGTTATTTTAAAGATTAAGTTGTGTTTTTTTCTTTCAAGGTTATCTTTTTGTTAAAAATCTAATTTTTTTTTTTGTTTTTTTTAAACTCATTTTAATATACACTGACCCTGGAAATAGCTAAAATCCGAAAATACACCATCAAAAACCTGTCGAGGTCCTGAAGAAGTCAATGACAGAGATCCCTTGGACCATTTGAAGATGTTAATAGCCTTCATCATGTTTGAACTTTGATTAATAACCCCCCTTAAATGCCATTCCACAGGACAGCTTTCCTATGGAATGGACACATGGAGTGTATTGTCTTGCTTGCCTGTTCCTTTCAAAACTCTCCAGCTTCCAGAACCCAACACAATATTCTCTGATCAAGACCAATCCTGTTAAGTGACAACTTCTCTGGAGTTTACATCTTCCATTGGTGAGACATTCATTGCAAAACACCTGATCCATTCATCACTTGCTCACAAATAATATGTACAGGTATGGGACCTGTTATCCAGAATACTGAGGACCTGGGGGGTTCTGGATAATGGATCTTTCCATAATTGGGGTCTCCATACCTTAAATCTACTAAAAAAAAATGTATTTAAACAATGACTAAACCTAATTGGATTGGTTTGCCTCCAATAAGGCTTAATAATATTTTAAACGGGATCAAGTACCAGATGCTGTTTTATTATTACAGAGTAAAAGAAAATCATTTATAAATATTAGAATTCTTTAATTAAAATGGAGTCGATTGGAGATGGCTTTCTCATATATAACAGTGCTCCTCATTGTTATGGATAATAAGTAGTATTTAGGAGCACTATATAAATAGCTTCAAGTGGCTTTATTAAAATATTCACAAAATCCTCCACATCTACGCTTTTTGGTTCCCCTGACGATGGTTCAAGAAGAACCATCTCCAATGGACTCCATTTTAATTAAATAATTCTAATATTTTTAAAGGATTTTCTTTTACTCTGTGGTAATAATAAAACAGCATCTGGTACTTGATCCCAATTAAAATATTATTAAGCCTTATTGGAGGCAAAACAATCCAATTAGGTTTAATCAATGTTTAAAAAAATTTTTTAGTACATTTAATAAATGGAGACCCAAATAATGGAAAGATCCCTTATCCGGAACCCCCCAGGTCCCAAGCATTCCTGATAACAGGTCCCATACATGTACATATTATTTGTGAGCAAGTGATGAACGGATCAGGTGATTTGCAATGAACGTAAACTCCAGAGAAGTTGTCACTTAAAGGAAAACTATACCCCCAAAATGAATACTTAAGCAACAGACAGTTTACATCATATTAAGTGGCATATTAAAGAATCTTACCAAACTGGTCAATACATTTAAGTAAATCTTGCCTTTTTACATCTCTTGCCTTGAACCACCATTTTGTGATGGTCTCTGTGCTGCCTCAGAGATCACAGGACCAGAAATACTACAACTCTAACTGTAACAGGAAGAAGTGTGGAAGCAAAAGACACAACTCTGTCTGTTAATTGGCTCATGTGACCTTACATGTATGGTTTGTTTGGTATGTTTGTGTGCACCATGAATCGTACGATCCTAGGGGGCCGCCCTTATTTTTTAAAATGGCAATTTTCTATTTATGATTACCCAATGGCACATACTACTAGAAAAGTATATTATTATAAAAATGGTTTATTTACATGAAGCAGGGTTTTACATATGAGCTGTTTTATGCAATATCTTTTTATAGAGACCCACCTTTAACAGGATTGGTCTGATCAGAGAATATTGTGTTGGGTTCTGGAAGCTGGAGTGTTTTATAAAGGAACAGCAAGAATATATATATATATATATATATATATATATATATATATATATATATAAATAATCTCCTTAAAGAAGAAAAGGACTAAAGACAATGAAAAGTTCAGTTATTGTAAATCGGCTGTTACCCCAGCCTTTCTCAAAGTTTTGTGTGTGTATATATATATATATATATATATATATATATATATATATATATATATATATATATATTTCTGAATGAGTGAAGTACACAAAAATATACAAGGGTGAAACACATTTACCTTATGACATTTTGTCATGAGACATTTGGTCTGGACAAAGTTCCTCTATCAAGGTGTTTTCAACTGTGCTCCAACTTGTTTTTGTGTGTGTTAATCGTTTGAAGTACTTCTAAGCATTTTTGTTTCACGGGTCATAAAAACGAGCCCTTCTCTTTAGTGTGGAAATGTAGCTCACTTTATGGCGGTGTGTTATGAAAATGATTAAATGATTACCCATAGGTATGTCTCCAGAAGGCATATACAAGCACAAGAAACAACTCTTTCATTTTTCTGAAGTCTTATTTCTTTGATTTGTGGTTTTTGGGCACTGGTTATTTCCTTTGGCTAAATCCCTGTACGTTTTGCATCCTGTTTCCTCCTAGTTGTCCCCTTTTGATATCATGTAATTATTACATTAATGATTGATATGAACCTGGTGAGATGGCGGTGGCAATGAATACAATTAAAATTTGTTTTATTTTCTTTTTGAATGCACTTATATTTATATTCTGCTATTAATGGAGACTAACAAGTGTGTGACATAGTTCAGTGTCATAATCAGCATGTTCATATATTTTATTAATATGAAAGGCAGTGTTTTGGTCCAGGGTCAATGCACCGGCATCATAAAGTTGGGGGGGGGGGGCAGAAGAGATTAGCCTAAAGGCGGCACAAATGGTACATTTGGCCCTGGATAAATCTGTGTTTCTATTCTTCCATTCTACCTTTGTACTTATGCAACTTAAATGAATCATTTACAAGGTTCCACTGCCATCTAACTGACAACATAAAAACAATGCAGTAGCAGTGATTAGACCTTGGTCCATTTCCAGACTAATATTATTGTATCATATGTAGAACAACTGTGTCATTAAATCGTTTCAGCATTTGCTTTCTATGAAAATATTACAGGCCTGGGATCCCTTCTACAGAAAGTCGTTATCCAGAAAGCTCAGACTTACAAGAAGTCCATCTCCCATAGAGTCCATTTAAAGCAAATCATGAAAATGTTTAAAAAGGATTTCCTTTTTTTCTATAATAATAAAAGATCCTTTTTTGTGAAAAATTCTCCGGTCCAAAGCATTCTAGATAATAGATCTTATACCTTTATGTAAAAAGTTTGGAAGAACCTGAATGTTAAATCAAACTATTCTGGCAATTGTGCACCAACTTGCATGCAGGCCAAATTTGCTTTTGGAAAAAAAATATCAAATTTTCACTAATATTTCTGACTTTTTCATACCCTTTTTTTCGTCATTTTTACCCGAAAACTCCAAAAACTTCAGTGTATTGCCTGAAACCTAGCGCACATTAAAAAAATCATTGGGCCTTCTCCCATTGACTTATATGCAACCTCGACAGGTCTGAGATGCCGGATTTTCAGATTCAGACTTTTCCATCCTCTGGGTTTAATAAAGTCTGAAAAATTAGTGATTTTTTAAAAAAGTCAGATTTTATAAAAAGAAATCACAAATTTTTCATGATTTTTGCATTCTGAGTTTGGTAAATACCCCCCAGAAAGTGCACCACATAGAGTAGCAAAATAGGTTGCCTCATTTACTGTCCTTTAATCCTGATTTCCTTTCCACCGACATAATGTGGAGGCTTTGAGCAGCATGAACATTATTGCAACTGCCACCCAGCTCAGGTGCAGCTCCATGCTCACCCCCCTAGATACAGTTTAAGGATACTGCTATATCCTACAATGTTTATGTATTCATTTTTGATGAACTTGTGTTTTCTCCTGTGTTCCTTTTGCTCCTGAAGTACTTTTTAACCTTTTTTTTTTTAGATGGGGTCAGTGACCCCCAATTTGAAAGCTGGAAAGAGTCAGAAGAAGGCAAATAATTAAAAAATGATATTTATAAAAAAAATTAAATGAAGGCCAATTGAAAAGTTTCTTCTAATTAGCGAATCTGTAGCAAATGAAAATTTAACTTCAAGGTGAACCACCCCTTTTAAAATGCACATATGTTGGTATCTTTTTACCCATGAGACAGCACAGTTAATTGTGCCACTGCAATCAGTAACAAAGTTTTGTGGCAGATATGATACTGTGAGAGCAAAAAACATCGCTAGTTAGTAAATTATGTCCCAATAGGTTTAACTTGTGGCTGCAAAGAACTGTTCTGGCGACACATGGCCATACGCTTCCTTAGGGTAGAACTACACGAGCGCTTTTACCTGTGATATCATGCTTTCCAACGCGCTGAGATGAATTGCAGGTGTCACATCAGATGTGCTGAATCTAAGGTAAGTAATATGAATGTTGGACGTTGACACCCCACAACTGTCGGATGAAGACGCAACATGCAGGGTTCGCATGTGACAGTCGTGTCGGATGCACGCATCGACAATGTCTGACATTCCTATTTTTCATCGCAGAACGTCAGAACGGATGCTATCACTGGTAAAAGCGCTTGTGTAGTGCTACCCTAAAACGAATTGTGATTTAAGTGGCGTGACAATTAAAGGAAGCCTTTACTTACCATGGGGCAAGGCAATCGATCTCTAAGATTTGTACCAACATGTTGTATCTTGTCCCTGTACCAAAATATGCACAACAGGCAAAGTGGCTCAAAGAGTTTGAATAGACCAAAGCTAATTGGTACAGGTATGGGACCTTCTATCTGGAAACCCATTATCCAGAAAGCTCTGAATTACGGGAAGGTCATCTCCCATAGTTCCATTTTATCCAAATAATCCAATTTTTAATGATGATTTCTTTTTTCTTTGTAATAATTAAACAGTACCTTGTAATTAATCCTTATTGGAGTCTATTGGATCTATTTAATGTTTACATGATTTTCTAGTAGACTTAAGGTGTGAAGATTGAAATTACATTATGTAGGAAACCCCAGGTCCCGAGCATTCTGGATAACAGGTCCCATACTTGTGCTTGGGGTATGGCATATAAACAAGTGCAATTCTGCTCCCAGTTCCGCACCTAGAATTAGTGAATCCTAAAATATGTATCCCCAAGTAAGCTTGACCTTCTATTATTCTGAACTAATATTTACGAAACCTTGAATTTATCTGGTCAGGCTTTTTGGGTCAAAAATTCACTTTTTTTCATGGAAAAAAAAACTTTTTTGAGATGTATTATACCCTGATGCTGCAAAATGCCAGAATCTCAAAAAAAACATCTTAGACCTGTCAAGGTCCTGTATAAGTCAATGGGAGAGGCATCTATCGCAAATTGAAGTTTAGTTTATCTGAAAATCCTAAAATCAGGCGCTTTGGGGAAAAAAAGTCCAAATAAAATTGGGACGATTCAGGTTTTCAATAGATTTTATCAGGTTTTTTATTAATAAATAAGGTCAAATCTGGGATGGGAGTTTGATCGTGGTTTTTTAATTAATATAATGAGATAAATTAGAATTTTAGTAAATAATCCCCAAAGTGTTTAAAGCCCAAATAACCTCACGAGCGTCCACTAACAGGTGTGTTTCTCACGATAGGGCTTGCTAATGAAGCCAGATATTCTATCTCAATTAGTTACATTTGTTTTGCAGTGTTGACAGCTGTAGAATTTTTGTAGGGCCGATAAAGTTGCAGAAAAATAATATACAGGGCAGAGAATGTGAGTATGGTCACGAGAGAGGCCAAACATCAAGCGTGCTGGAAATAATCACACAATGAACAAGGCTGAGGGTTTTATCATGGTCATTTAATAGGAAGAATTTTCTACTAATTATTTGGCAATTGAGAGTCAAGAATTCCCTTTCATCCTCACAGACGTCCTGGTTAAACATGTTGTGTTGTTCCATGGAAACTGTTTAATACTAATAACTGCGTGGAAACTGTAGATGTTATCAGGTGAAAAACAAAATGCTGATTTACTCCATACAGAGGCTTTTTCTTCCCATTAATCTGGGGAGTAGTAACTGTGGCATCTGCTCTTCTACAGCCTTTGCCCTGTTTTATTTCCACAACAACTATTATTTTTTCTAGAGAGATAATGGGCTGTCACCTGGGTATTTTTTTTAATCTCTAGTCTGATTGCATGCCGTAATGTCTTTATTATATTTACATATTTCTCATGAAAGACATTTTTCACATGCTTTTTTTTTCACATTCAACTGTAAAAAGTCTTTTTAATTACCTATAAATAGATGCAGTTCCACATAAATGTATTTATGTTTTACAGAGTTCAAGAATTATCCTGGCGGGAGTATTTAACTCTGCACCTTAACATTTAAAGGGGTGGTTCACCTTTAGGTTCACTTTTAGTATGTTATAGAATGGCCAATTCTAAGCAACTTTTTAATTGGTCTTCATTATATATTTTTTTTATATAGTTTTTGAATTATTTGCCTTCTTCTTCTGACTCTTTACAGCTTTCAAATAGGGATCACTGACCCCATCCAAAAAAACAAATGCTCTGTAAGGCTTCAAATGTATTGTTATTGCTACTTTTAATTACTCATCTTTCTATTCAGTCCTCTCCTATTCATATTTCAGTCCTTATTCAAATCAATGCATGGTTTTTAGGGTAATTTGGACTCTAGTTATCAGGTTGCTGAAATTGCAATGTAGAGAGCTGCTGATTAAAGTGGACCTGTCACAGGGACACTAAAATCTGTGTAATAAAAGTTATTTTCAAATTAAACATCAAATCCAATTTCTATTTTTTATTAAAGCATTCATAGCTGTTGTAAGCTCATTTAAAAATCTCAGCTGTCAATCAAATATTGTCGGTCCCTCCTCTATGCCTTAGGCATAGAGGCGGGGCAGACAATTACTTTAATTTTCCATTCAGCACTTCTTAGATGTCACTGCTCTCCCCACATTGCCTTGTTCTCTTCACCATTCAATTGTGTAACCAGGACATGGGGTTGGACATCAGGTCCCCCATTCTGGTGCACAAACAAGATTCAGAGATGATACAAGGCTTGTCTTAATAACAGTGTCCACAAAATGGCTCCTGCCTGCTTGCTATAATTATGAATTCCCAGACTGAAGAAAACAAGATTCAAATAATTTTTATAGTGTAATTAAAGTTAATTTTGCTTGACTAATGTGATAAAATAGGATTTTGAATATTTTTTTTGGGTGATGGGTCCCCTTTAAAAGCCAAAATAACTCAAAACCCATAAAAAATGAAAACCAATTGCAAATTGGCTCAGAATATCGCTCTCTATATCATACTAAAGGTTAACTCAAAGCCCTTTTAAGTTTTCCCTCTCTATTCCGGCCTCTCCTCTTCATATTCCATCCGTTGATTCAAATCAATGCATAGTTGCTAGGGTAATTTGGACCCTAGCTACCAGATTGCTGAAACTGCAAACTGGAGAGCTGCTAATTAAAAACCTAAATAACTCAAAAACCATAATAAAATTAAAACCAATAGCAAATTGTCACAGGATACCACTCACTCTCTATATCATACTAAAAGCTAACAACCCCTTTAACTTGTGTTTTCATTTTTAAATTTTTCATTGTGTTTATTTTTATTTTTTTCCTTTTGCGCCGGAAAGAATTCCTTTACTATTTTTGCTTAGGCTAGTATAAGGGCTTGGTATAACACAACAGGAGGATTACGTTACCATTAAGGATTTACATGGATCTTCTGCCTTGCTAGAGAGCTTTTTAGCACCTAGGACCCAAAGACTGTTTATATAAGTAAAGGATTTCACAAGAGAAACAAAAGATACATGTCTATAGCCATTGATGTAATGTTCATTTGCACCTGGTTTGCCTTTGGCTGAAAGACTGAGTGGTGGCTAAATAAAACTCATGTTTGGTTCTATAGTTCATTTAATTAAGGACTTATCTGTACTTTTCTCCCTTAATGCTTCTTTTGTCAGGAAGGCGTTTTTGTTCTTGGTTAATCTGATCTTTTCACTGAATGTTGTATGTATTTCAAGAAGCTTTTCCGTTGTTGACTCATTACCTTTGGGCTTAATCAGAATAAACAGCTTTATAACATTTTCCTTCTTGCACCGCCTTTATTTTTTTAATTTAGCTATGAATTCCTCCAATGCCGAGTTCCGTGGTGGTATTCCCTGTTTTTATTTCAGAGAGATTTTTATATTCTTTGCACAGATCCCATTTTTGTGGCCACACCTCCCTAAGTACCATGTTCATTTTACAAAATTTGTCAGGTTATGAAAGTTTGAATATATTTCTGTGGTTTTTTTCCAGTTATTATAGTTTTGCTAATGAAGGTGAATTGCCCTTTAAGCTGTGAGTCTAACGTCTCCCAAGAGACCTATTATCTTATATTGTTACAATTACTTATTTGCTTAACTCCAAGTTGTCACAAAAGTATCTTATGTGCAGTTGTGGCTGTTCTGGGCTCTCTGCCAAAAGCCAATTAAGTTAGAAACATTGTTTCTTTTTCTGCCTGTTCAGTGCAGAGAAAATCGGGACTTTCCAGTACAAACAAGGGACTGCGGGTTGAGCTGTCAAAAGAGGAACTGTCCCTCTAAAGGCTACTCCTTTAATGGGATACTGGTTCATGTCAACATTCTAAAACTATACAAAATAAAATAACAGAGGAACTTCAGTTTTACAAGCACTGGTTTTAAAGGGGTGGTTCACCTTGAAGTTAACTTTTAGTATGTTATAGAATGTCCAATTCTAAGAAATATTTCATTTGGTCCTCATTTTTTTTATAGTTTTTTTTTAATTTGCCTCTCCTGGCTCTTTGCAGCTTCCAAATGGGGGGTCGCTGACTCCATCTAAAAACAAATGCTCTGTAAGACTACAAATGTATTGTTTATTACCCCACTTTCTATCCAGGCCTCTCCTATTCATATTCCAGTCTCTTATTCAAATCAATGCATGGTTGCAAGGGTAATTTGGACCCTCGCTACCAAGATGGATATGATGATAAGAAGGTCAAATGAAAAAGCAATGATTTAGCAATTTATTGTCTCATTACCAGCAGGTTATTGGGGAATTAAACTGTTCAACCTCAATATTTACTTAATGTAAAGTATTGCCTGCTTCTCTTCAAACCAACAACGGAGCATACACGTAGATTTTACAGTGCACTTTAGACATTCCTCCCAACTGTCCCGTTTTTAGTGGGACAGTCCCTCTTTTGACAGCTCAACCCGCAGTCCCTTGTTTGTACTGGAAAGTCCTGTTTTTCTCTGCACTGAACAACCAGAAAAAGAAACAAAGTTTCTAATTTAATTGGCTTTTGGCAGAGAGCCCAGAACAGCCACAGCTGCAGATAAGATACTTTTTGTAACAATTTCGAGATAAGCAAATAAGTAAGTGTAACAATATAAGAGAACAGGTCTCTTAGGAGAAATTAGACTCACAGCTTAAAGGACAATTCACCTTCATTAGCAAAACTGTTATAACTGGGAAAAAAACTGAAATATGTTCAAACTTTCATAACCTGACAAATTTTGCAGACTTAATCCACATTTCGCGCATTTTTTTTTAAATACAGGTATATAACCTATTATCCAGAATGCTCGGGGCCTGGGGTTTTCGAGAACAGGGTTCTTTGGATCCCCATAGTAAAAAAAATAATCTAAACATTAAACCCAATAGCATTGTTTTGCCTCCCATAAGGATTAATTATATCTTAGTTGGGATCAAGTACAAGCTACTGTTTTATTATTACAGAGAAAAATTAAAAATTGTAATTATTTGATTAAAATAGAGACTATGGGAAATGACCTTTAGCTAATTCAGAACTTTTTGGATAACAGGTTTCCGGATAATGGATCTTATTCCTGTACAAGGATTATTATTATTAATTTGAGAGGGGGACACAGTTTTGGGACAATATACCAGAGCCAAGGTTTCTTTATACAGATATGTATTGTCTGGGAGTGAATGAACACAAGTCTGCCCTTGAAATGCTATCAGCATGAAATCAACCATCACATCCGGGATTTTCCTGAAGTGACTTAGTAGAAAGTTGCATAGCACGTGAGGAAGTGTCGGTGGAGATGCTTGATAACTTATCCAGCACAAATCAGTAGACACTGATAAGCTCCGGTGGTGAATGATGGGTCTACAGCTCTGATTATCAGATAAGTGGATAAGCTTCAGTGCAGACAGCCTTTACCAGCATCTGTGTTTTGTTGGGCCAACACAATCTAGCATGCCTCTCAGATTTTATTCTGGGTTATAGAGATTCTGTTGGAGATATGTTGGAAAATATGATAAACAGATTAAAGCAATGATCCATGTATAGTCGTATGCAGGTATCCAGAATTCTTAGGACCTGGGGTTTTCCGGATAATGGATCTTTGGATCTTCGTACCTTAAAGGGATACTATCATGGGAAAACATGTTTTTTTCAAAAATGCATCAGTTAATAGTTCAGCTCCAACAGAATTCTGTACTGAAATCCATTTCTCAAAAGGTCAAACAGATTTATTTATATTTAATTTTGAAATCTGGCATAGGGCTAGACATATTGTCAGTTTCTCAGCTGCCCCTAGTCATGTGACTTGTGCTATGATAAACCAGTCACTCTTTACTGCTGTACGGTTGGAGTGATATCACCCCCTCCCTTTCCCCACCAGCAGCCTAACAACAAAACAATCAAAAGGTAACTAGAAAACTCCCTAACAAGATAACAGCTGCTTGGTAGATCTAAGAACAGCACTCAATAGTAAAATCCAGGTCCAACTGCGACACCTTTAGTTATATTGAGTAGGAGAAACAACAGCCTGCCAGAAAGCAGTTCCATCCTAAAGTGCTGGCTCTTTCTGAAAACACATGACCAGGCAAAATTACCTGAGATGGTGCCTACACACCAACATTACAACTAAAACAAAAATACACTTGCTGGTTCAGGAATTACATTTTATAATGTTGAGTGAATTATTTGCAATGTAAAAAGTGTAATTTAGAAATAAAAACTACACAATAAAAATCATGACCGAATGAATCCCTTTAAGTCTGTTAACAAATCATTTATATATTAAATAAACCCAATAGGCTTTTGTTGCTTCCAGTAGTGATAAATTAGATCTTAATTTGTATCAAATACAAGGTACGATTTTGTTACAGAGAAAAAGGAAATCATTTTTAAAAACCTGGATTATTTGGATAAAAAAAGAGTCTATGGGAGATGGCCATCCCATAAATTGGTGCTTTATGGATAATGGGTTTCTGGATAATGGGTTTCTGGATAATGGGTCCCATACCTGTATCAGGCTACTCACATTGAACAGGTTGTGGTAGCTAAAAAGAAATCTGGTTGGTGCCCTTATAGCCTAGTTTGGTCATTCACACGTATGGCTAAACTGATGATTTATCTAGTTTGTGGTTTGGAGTTAAGAAATGATGCCCTTTAAAAAAAAATAATAATAATGAAAAAAAAAGGTTGTTAGGTTTTTAAAACTAAGTAATGCCAGTTTAAAATGTTCACATGCAAATTGTGTATGAACAGGAGAATACAGTTCATGGATATACAAAAACAAACTGCATGAACTTTTGATGTCCTTTCTATATAACTTATTGTTTTCATCTCAATACGGTATGAAAACTAAAGACAACCCTAGATTTAAAGGGGTTGTTCACCCTTGAGATAACTTGTAGTATGATGTAGAAAAGTATATTCTGAGCCAATTTGCCATTGTTTTTTTTTATTATTATTATTTGTGGTTTTTGAGTTGTTCAGCTTTTTATTCAGCAGCTCTCTAATTTGCAATTTCAGCAATCTGGTTGCTAGGGTTCAAATTACCCTAACAACTATGCATTGATTTGAATTAGAGACTGGAATATGTATAGGAGGGGGTCTGAATAGAAAGATCGGTAATAAAAAGCAGTAGTAACAATACATTTGTAGCCTTACAGAACATTTGTTTTTAGATGGGGTCAGTGACCCCCATTTGAAAGCTGCAAAGAATCCAAAAAAAAGGCAAATAATTATAAAAAAAAATCAATAATGAAGCCCAATTGAAACCTTGCTTAAAATTGACAATTCTATAACATACTAAAAGTTAAATTGAAGGTGAACCACCCTTTAAGTAACTGTATTGTAAATACATAACTGTATCCTGTAGTCCTTGTAACAATTTCATTTAAAGGAGAACTGAGTCTTAATTATAGAAGTAGGGTAGCAATTTTGTACAATATTTTTTGGCCTTCTGTACCAGCCCAAGGCAACCGCAGCCCTTTAGCAGTAAAGATCTGTGGCTCTAAAGATGCCCCAGTAGCTCCCCATCTTCTTTTCTGCTGATTCACTGCACATGCTCTGTGCTGCTGTCACTTACTGAGCTTCGGGACCCACTCACAATACTAAGGGGCAGATTTATAGAGGTTTGAATTGCAAATTCAAATAAAAATTTTTGATTTGGAATTTTGTTCAAACTCAGAAATTCGAGATGGGCATAATCCAAACTCAAATTCGAATTCGAGATTTATCATACCTTAAAACTTGAATTCGACACCTAAAACCTGCCGAGTTCACATAGAGGTCCAGTGACCCATTTGAAGATGTTAATAGCCTTCCTGACATTCAAGTGTATTTCGGACACAAAACTCAATTCGAGTTTAGTGGCATTCGATTCGAATTTGCGGTTCGGCAATATTCGTTAGAGTTTCAGACATTTGAGTGTTTTCTTAAATAACCTCCCATTCAATTTGTAAGTATATTTGAATTTATTAGAGTTAAAATTCACATGAATTCGAAATTTGACCTTTGATAAATCTGCCCATAAATATGTAGAATCTAAATGTCACAATATAAGGCGGAGGCTGATTAGAAAATAGTTATTGGTACATGGCTGCTCAGGAACCAGCACAAATAGCATCAGAATTTAATAATCAGCCCTGTAGCATCAGCTTATATTACAGACCAACCTCATTTTCTGCTGGATAATTAGTGACGACCCCTAAGTTTAGCTTCTCACCAGCTGCTCAGAGCCCATTGAGCATGTGAGTGTCACAGACACTCCTAACAAAATCCCAAGATGGAAGACTCCTGTGACAACTTTGAAGGTCTTGATCATTACTACTATAGAGATTTTGAAGCTTTAGGCTGGTTCAATAAATTCAATATTGGCATTTCTAGCCATATTCATTTTTAGGGTTTAATTCTTCTTTAAAAAAACTGTACTGTGATGTCTCAGACTGTTGAGTTGCGTCCCTGGGGTTCTGTTGGTATGTTCTGGCTTTGGTAGGCCACAGATCTGGTGTCATTAGCTCACTAATGTTTATTGCAAAGTTGGTGTAGCTGCTTGCGAGAAGCTGGAACGTCTAAGGGAAGCGCGTCCAGCAGTAAACACTTTTACCCTTGTGAATTCTTTGCAGAATTCGCTGTCTAGTCCTCTGATTTTGTGAGAGTCTCGTTAACATGTTTTTCTCACTCTATAAAAGAAATACATGTTAGAAAGGACAAAACAATTTCAAACATTTGTTTTAACAAGTTATAGGACCTTTAACATTTATACCTATGACCATAATGCTATGCCCTTGCCCGTAAGAACATCTTGCTTTAGACTTTTTCTGCTTAAAGGACAAGGAAAGTTTAAACAAAGAAGTAGCTATAAATGTTGTATATTATGTTTTGGGCTTCTGTACCAGCCCAAGGCAACCACAGCCCTTTAGCAGTAAAGATCTGTGTCTCCAAAGATGCCCCAGTAGCTTCCCATCTTCTTTTCTGCTGATTCACTGCACATGCTCTGTGCTGCTGTCACTTACTGAGCTTAGGGACCCACTCACAATATACAGCACACATAGAATAGAAATGTCACAATATAAGGCTGATCAGTAATTAATACAGATAATTACTACATGACAGCACAGAAACCAGTGCAATTAGCATCAGAATTTAATAATCAGCCCTGTAGCATCAGCTTATATTACAGGCCAACCTCATTTTCTGCTTGATAATTAGTGACGAGCCCTAAGCTTAGCTTCTCAACAGCTGCTCAGAGCCCACTGAGCATGTGAGTGTCACAGACACTTTCCAAGATGGTGACCCCCTGTGACAAATTTGAAGTCCTGGATCATTGCTGCTATTGACAAGCTGAAACTTTAGGCTGGTGCAATACGATCAGTATATAAAGCATGGCAGTTTTAGCCATATTCATTTTTTGGGTTTAGTTCTCCTTTAAACCCTGAAACACAGTGGATTGAGATTTAGGATTAACAAAACTCTCGCATTAGTTGAAATAGTTTGTTATTTTTAACACCAGAGTTCAGCCTATTCTATGCTGTCAATAAGAGACCCTCGGGTGAGCTTTGGCCATAGACACAACGATCCAATTGTACGAATCGTTCTTTTACTACTTTATTTGATTCGAATAATAAGACTTTGATCTGAATGGTTAGTGGAGGGTCGGGAGATGGGGAAAAGTCCAATTGTACGTTGATTCGTACGATCGGATCTTTGCGTCTATGGCCAGCTTTAGTCTCTAAATTTAGTCATTGAGATTCATGTTACGTAGTAGTTGTGCACTTTGCATCTGAATGGATTGAAAGGGATTTAAAAAAAAAAAAAAAAATCGTTTAAAATGTATTAACAGTACTCCTCTGAGCACTTTTGCAATGTACAGTATACACAGTACATTTTCTATTTGAAGTGGTTTCTGGGACCTGTTATGCAGAATACTTGTGACCTGGGGTTTTCAATATAATGGATCTTTTCATAATTTGAATCTCCATACCATAAGTCTCTTAACAATAATTGAAACATTAAATAAACCCAATAGGCTGGTTTTGCCTCCAATAAGGATTAATTCTATTTTAGTTGGGATTAAGTACAGTGTACTGTTTTTATTATTACAGAGAAAAAAAATTTGAATTATTTCATTATAATGGAGTCTATATAAGACAGCCATCCCATAATTTAGAGCTTTCTGGATAATGGGTTTATCCAGCTCCCCAGCGTTCTGGTGCAGGCGCGCATGTGGGTGGGCACTAGGACCGTGTGGCCTCGGGGCGCCTGCCCACTAAATCCGGTACTGGGGAAAAGGAAGAGGGAGAGAGTAGCTAACGGAGCATGCTCAAGCCCTAGCCCTGGAGGTTTATGCTGAAAACAGTAAGTCTGGTACTGAAGCCCTTTCTGATGAAGCTTACTTAATTTTAGCATTTCCTTCTCCTTTAAGTGCTTAGTTTTTAGTGTCAACATGATCTTGCAAATTAAGCGAAGCATACATTAATGAACATTTTGGCTGAAATGTGTGGCTGAAACTATACTAAATGTTCTGTGTTTTGTTGCAGAAAGAAGATGCCAATGATGAGGCAAAAGAAAACCAGTCAATTAGAAAGCAGCGCTTCATGCAGTTTGCATCACTGAAGTATGAAGGAGATTACTACATGACCCCAAGGGACTTCCTCTTCTCTGTCATGTTTGAGCAGATGGAACGTAAGTCACATTCTTAGGTCAAGGTTTTTCGGTGGAGGACTCCTTTAATCACTACCTCATCGATAATAGAAACCGTTACTGTCACACTAACAAATGACTATTATAGGTAACGCTCATTTTGATTTTTAATTTGAAAACTTGCATAATAAAATAATTCAATAACAAGCACCCATTTGTCTGTTCACAACTAGTAAACCAATGGCACACGTTAATAACTAATAACATTTGTTATTTGATGTGACCTTGCCAGCTGTCATACTGGGAAAGAATGTATTAGATAATCAAGCGGTTAGCTCATCTAGGATAACCGTGCAGGAGCCATCGACGGCAGTATCTACTGTATGTGTTTTTCCAACACAAGTTTGTGGATATAAATCACCAAATAATGTGCAGTTGTTACCCACTAATGTATGTAAGCCACTATTTGCAAATAAGCAATGTATTATTTTTGCAAATGAGTCTTTACATTAATTATGAATCTTCACATCCTTTAGAGTAATGTTACACTGCGTATTGCAAAAAACACAAATATAGCTTTAATCATTGCAATTTAGTAATCCATGCAAGTTTTCATACCTTGGCCTAACTTTATTGCAGGTGCAATAATAGGCTGCCATAAACAAGGCAGAATAAAATTGGCCGTTATCCTTATTTATAAATACATGGAAACCCCATTCCTCGAGGCAAAGTTTTGTATCACTGCACACTGTGTAGCTCTGCGATATTTTATTGTACAGGTATAGGATCCCTTATCTGGAAACCCGATATCCAGAAAGCTCCGTGTTACGGAATGGCTGTCTCCCATAGACTCCATTTTATCCAAATAATCCAAATTTTTAAAAATGAGTTCCTTTTTCTCTGTAATAATAAAACAGTGGCTTGTACTCGATCCAAACTACAATATAATTAATCCTTATTGGAGGCAAAACCAGCCTATTGGGTTTATTTAATGTTTAAATGAATTTCTAGTAGACTTAAGGCATGAAGACCCAAATTACGGAAAGATCCGTTATCCGGAAAACCCCAGCTACCGAGCATTCTGGATAACAGGTCCCATACCTGTATTTGGATAACCTGTTCCACATTTTTTCTTTCTTTATATTTGTTTTACTTTTTATTTTATTTTGTTTTCCCTTCTGTTATGATTAAAGAGTTAAAATAAATAAATACATGGAAACACAAAAAGAAAGTAAAACCTAGAGCAGCAACCCACAACCCGTGGCTCCCAAGCAACATGTTATCCACCAACCCATGGAATTTGCTCCCAGAGGCCTCGAAGCAGATGCTCATTTTTGAATTCCAGACTTGGAGACAAGTTCTGGTTGTATAAAAACCAGGTGTACTACCAAACAGAGTCTCCTGTAGGCTGCCAGTCCACATAGGGGCTACCAAATAGCCAATCACAGTCCTTATTTGGCAACCCAGGGACTTTTCTCATGATTTGTTGCTCCCCAACTCTTTACATTTGAATGTGTCTCACAGGTAAAAAAGCTTAGGCACCCCTGACCTATAGGTTTAATATGATCCCCTTAAGTATGCAATGAGTAGAAAATGTAGCTATGTTTTAAGCAGGCAGTAGATCTAGAAAACACATCCATTTTTTAATGGGGCATAATGAAATCTTTTGCTCAGGGTCTATTTGTCCAGCATTTAACATACAATAATCTATATCCGGGAAAGGCAATGTTGCTGTTCTATTATCACACAATTAATTTCTTACTCATAGGTATCTCAGAAATCTTATATGTTGGAAATGAAAGAAAATTAGCAATGTAAACAAAAAGCTGCAATCCCCAGTCTTAATGCCCTCTAATATGAACATGTCTGTTGACACTTTTTGGCTTAAACTGGGCCATGTTGTTTATTTTTCATCTGAATAAGAGTTCACAGTTTCTCTCCACAATTTCTGCTTTACATAATGCAATGCAATCCTGGCCAGCCTCTCTGATGCAGATGAGCAATACCAATTACTAGGGTTACCACTGCCTATTTCTGCTTAAATAACAAATAGTATTTTGCCCTTACTGCCCCCTTGAGTGTTTTTTTTTTTTTATATGTCTGCATATTCGTAGGTTAAAAAACGGAAAACTGGCATAAATATTTTGCTTTGCTTATCCCTTTAGTGTGCTTATTTGTAAAATCTCAACAACAAAAAAATGTGCGAACTGTTCCTCATTCTTTAAATATTGGTTTAGTTATTTGTTCTTTAACGTTTAGTTACATAGTTACTTGGGGTGAGAAAAGATGTGAGTCTATAATGTTCAACCTTTGCCAGACCTTTATGTTGAGCCAGAGCAAGCCAAACAAAAAACCCTTATGACAAGTTCAAGTTTTTTTTTCTTTTTTAAATTCCCATTGATTTAGTGAGATGCCGCCCTTGATGAGAACCAAACCATTTTTTAAAGCCAGTAGACAATTTGTTGCTCGAACAGTGTTACATTTGATAGAAGTGCCATCTTAATTTTGATTGCTTACATCTTCACTGCACAAAAAATGTTGTAAAGAACAGCCTGTTCTGTTAACATCAGCTCCCCCTCCATTCCACCCAAATCCAGTCTCTGCTTAAAGTACGTGTGGGATCTATCATCCAGAAAGTTCTCCTTCCTAACAGGCTCAAACAGACTATAAGCATTGAGTATGTGCATAATCCATGATCCACAACCCCATTAAAGGAGATGGAAAGCTACCAAAGTAGTTTATTGCCAATAGATTAGCCACAACACTGCAAGCTAGAACACCATTTTTATTCTTTAGAATGCTTTACCATACCTGAGTAAACAGCTCTAGACACTCGTTTGTTTAGGATAGAAGCTGCCATATTAGCTTGCTGTGACATCACTTCCTGCCTAAGTCTCTCCCTGCTCACTCATAGCTCTGGTGCTCAGATTACAGCAGGGAGGGGAGGAGCGAGAGGGAGAGAGAAGCAAACCGAGCATGCTCAAGCCCTGCCCTGGAGGTTTAAGCTGAAAACAGGAAGTCTGATACAGAAGCCCATGAGGACACAATAGAAGGAAAGAAATGTGGTGTTTCTTTAGACAGAGGACTCAGAGCAGCATTACTTTGAGGGTTTACTGGTGTATTTATATAGACCTTTCTGACTTAATTTTAGCCTTTCCTTCTCCTTTAAGTTGCATAGCATGACTGTGTGCTTAATGGATACTTGAGGCTATAGAATATATTGAGTTTTTAATTCTTTGCATCCCCCTGCCACTTTCAAATGAAGGGGGGGGGGGTAAAAAGTTATTGCTCTGTAATGCTACAATTTTATGATTACTTTTTATTACATATCTTTCCAACTCCCTCTCCTATTCAACTTTTAGGCTCTCATTCAAATCATTGGTTGCTAGGGGTAAAGCCTTACCAAAATTTCCAACAACCTCAATTTGAAAATTAGGAAAATAGTAAAGTACAATGAATGTGAAACTGATCTGGCCAGTTTAACTAGAAACACACAAAAGAGAATGGGCATTGATCAATCATCTCTCTTTTGTATGCTCTTTTTGTGATGACTCGTCTATGTGATAGCGTCAAGATTTACAATGGTAATCACCAACACCAAACTTTCAGTAGTGGGAGATCTAATCAAAATTGCCAAAATGACTGTATACCTGGGTTTGGAGTGGGGTGGTGGTAGCTAAAGAGCATGCCATGAATCCTAACAATATTAAACAATTCTTACAACGTCTCTCGTAGTTATATTGATGACATTTTCTGGTAATGAAGCCACCCTCTCAGCTCTGACATTCACGGGTATTTCCTCTGTGTCCTAAAAATGACCCTGATTCGGCCAAGATTTTTATCCATTTTCTGGAGTTACAAGATAGTCTTAAAGTGTATCTGTCACCCAAACATAATAGGCTGTATAATAAAAGTCCGTTTCAAATTAAATATGAAATCCAATTTCTTTTTTTAATAAAGCGTTCATAGCTGTTGAAAACTCAATATCAGCTGCCAATCAAATATTGCCTGCCCCTCCTCTATGCCTTATGCATAGAGGCGGGACTAACAATTACTTTCACTTTCCATTCAGCACTTCCTAGGTGTCACTGCTATCCCTACATTCCCCCCAGTTCTTTTAACCATTTAATTGTATAGCCAGTGCATAGGGATGGACATAAGGCCCCCATTCTGGTGCACAAACAAGATTCTGAGATGATGCAAGGCTTTCCTTAAAGGGATCCTGTCATCGGAAAACATGTTTTTTTTCAAACACATCAGTTAATAGTGCTATTCCAGCAGAATTCTGCACTGAAATCCATTTCTCAAAAGAGCAAACAGATTTATTTATATTCAATTTTGAAATCTGACATGGGGCTAGACATTTTGTCAATTTCCCAGCTGCCCCTGGTCATGTGACTTGTGCGTGCACTTTAGGAGAGAAATGCTTTCTGGCAGGCTGCTGTTTTTCCTTCTTAATGTAACTGAATGTGTCTCAGTGGGACATGGGTTTTTACTATTGAGTACTGTTCTTAGATCTACCAGGCAGCTGTTATTTTGTGTTAGGGAGCTGTTATCTGGTTACCTACCCATTGTTCTTTTGTTTGGCTGCTGGGGGGGGGAAGCTTGCAGTACAGCAGTAAAAAGTGGTTGAAGTTTATCAGAGCACAAGTCACATGACTTGGGGCAGCTGGAAAATTGACAATATGTCTAGCCCCATGTCAAAATTGAATATAAAAAAAATCAGTTTGCTCTTTTGAGAAACGGATTTCAGTGCAGAATTTTGTTGGAGCAGCACTATTAACTGATTCATTTTGAGAAAAGATTTTTTCTCATGACAGTATCCCTTTAATAAGTGTCCACAAAATGGCTCCTGCCTGCTTGCTTTAATTATGAGTTCCCAGACTGATGGAAACAAGATTCAAATAATTTATACAGTGTAATTAAAGCTCATTTTGCTTGACTAACATGATAAAATAGGATTTGGAATAATTTTTTTGGGTGACAGGTCCCCTTTAATTCAACCTTTTAACATGTTTTAACTGGAGGCTAATCATTTCCCTAGGCTAAACCAGTGCAGTTTCATCAATGTTTTTTTGTTCTGTTTTGGTTAAAGAGACAAGGAAATCTTCTTTAATACAGAAACACATTTGTAGGGGACCATTTTCATTTCTTTGCACTTTTAGTTCATTGTAATTAAATGGGAGATATAATTTCAGTATGTGAGTATGAGTGTGTGTGTCAGTGCTGTTAACTCACAGATGGCACAAAGGCTTTTCTGCCTGGTAGATAACAGAGAGAGCGCTTGTAGATTCCTGAAATGCTATTAATAATATGGCGCTGTGCTATATCTCCCCATAGACCTAGATCTAAACACACTGATGTTTAGAACATTTCAGGAATTCGCAAGTGCCTTGAAGTTTATGAGCAGATTTGACATTTTGGAACTGGATAGACCCTTGATGGGAATAGTAGACTAGTGTGAAATGGAGAGCTATGTTTAAACTGGATTATTTATGCCGATTCCCCATAGTCAAGAGATCTGAGGAGTTCTTCCAGCAAACTCCCCTGTTCCCTTCTCCTTTCCATTAGTGTCTCTCTGTGCCTTATACCATTGTCGTTGATAGGTTAGGGAGTAACTCGTTGGCCACAGGCTGTTTTTCATGTCTCTTTGGAGTCATCTGCTGAGCTCTGTTCTATGTGTTTAGCTTGCTAACCTTTAATTCATGAACTATATGCATCTGTTGCCAGATCTGCTGATGAATTTGATGCGTTTTATTTGTATGACCATTGTACGGATACAATGGTAGCAAATGCTACATAATGCTCTCTGATTAAAATGCCTTCTCATAATTTAAAGGGTTTTATTCACTTTGGCTCATTCACGCCTAACTTTATTGTCTGCAATCTTTGGTGGACATTTCTTTATCACCACAAATGAATGCATGACCACAAGGCATTGGAAAATAAAGACAAGAGCCCATTAAGAAAGACCTACATTGCACCTTTTCATCTGTTTTTAAAGGGGAACTATATAAAAAATGTACTATAAATGGCATCATGCTGAAATAAGACATATTTTCTAAATATAATCAATAAAAAAATCTGAATCAATCGTGTTAATTTTTACTATCGCCCTCTCGGCATCTGCCTCTCTGCATTCTCTCTTCATCTAACGGTCAACGAAGAGCTGACACCCAACTCCTCCTGCATGAAGACAGAATGAAGAGGATTCTCAGAGAGGGATAGTGAAGATAAACTTTTAATTACTGAATTTTCAATTGATTATATTTAGAAAGTTTTTTTTTATTTCAGTATGATGAAGCCTATATTAAGTTTCTTATGCTTCAAATTTTTCTGGTTGAGTTTTTAAGGGGGGAAAATCGAAATTTTTAGAGAGAAAAAAAACTAAAATCTCCAAGTCAAAGTCATGTAAAAGTCAATGGTAGATGTCAGGTTCAGGTTGAGCTCATCTTCTACGCTCCCTGCCCTCAACCTCCATTTATAGGCACACGTCTGCCCCATCCCCCATTTGTGATGTCACAGATTGGTAGCTGGTCTTTAAATGGAGGTACCAGCCGGGTTCGGGTCGGGGGCAGGTTAGGGTCAGGTACAGTTTTTTTTGTAGACCTACACATCACTTGTTGTGTAGCACATGCAAAGGGCACAGCCAAAATTCTTTGTGCCACAAGCCTGTTCATGCAGGGGGGGGGGGCAAGATTTCTGACAGTGGCCCTGCAGAAAACATACTGTATGAAGCAAGGTGTAGTTTTCGTTTTTCCTATATTTCTTTTCCACATTTGTCTATACTTATTACCTGGCATGAAAGTGCTAATAACAGGTTGCTATGGGTTACTGCCCAGGTTCAAAAATTCTCAGTGCTGATACAGTCACTTTGGCATACTGTTAATCCATGAGCAAAAAAAAAAAGCCAACTGCCATTTTTAGTAGATGAATAGCAAGATACAGATGGAGCAAACTTCATTTTGACATCATGTTGCTCACAAGTTCATGTCTGCATTTACCCATGAGCCATATTCAAATTCATAAAGATTTGGGGAGCAACACAAACATGAAAAAAGACTCCCTGGGAAATCAGGATGGCGATTGGGTATTTGATAGCCCCTGTGTGGGTTGGCTTTCTACTGGAGACTCTGTTTGACAGTACACCTGTTTTTTATGTACCAACATGTGCCTTTGAGGCAGCTGAGAGCAACATACAAGGGTGAGCAACCTGTCGCTTGCGAGCCACTGGTTGGGGATCATTGATTTAAGTGAAGAAATGTGTGCCAATCTATTTAAATGGAGTGAAACAGATAGTGGCACATGGTCAACCATCTTTGCCAAATGTATATATTTGCTCCATCTGTGTTTCTCTATCTCTGTAATGCCTTTCTCTATGGAATAAAGGTCTTGCATATTCCCTACCACAAGCACAGTAGGAGGGGAACAGCCAATCGCAGCCCTGCAGTCACACAAGCACAGGCGGGCTTCAGTTCCCAATCAGGTCCTGCTAGCTGCTGATTGGTTCCTGTCCTACAGTGCAGTGAGCTGAGAGCAGTCGGCTCCCCTGCACAGTTTGGAAGTTCATAGAGCAGGAAGTGGAAGGGAGGTAGTGATGTGCGGGTCGCGATTTTGCCGACCCTAACCCACACTTCCTAAGCCCGCGCCTGCCCACATCCAACTTCCGGGTTGCTTTTATAGACCCGCCGATGATGTCACAAAAGGGGCTGGGCGAGTAGGTGCAGCGTCTATAAAAGGCGAAGCCGGCATTTGACGGTGGAAAAGTGCGAGGTCGGCTCGCAGGTATCGGGAGGGATTATTATGGTTTTTGCAGAAATATTCAATAAATCAACTTGAAACACTACTTTTTAAAGCACAATTCTTCTATATCTAAATGAGTATAACGCACTGGTATATTCTTATTTTTTACACAAATGATCTCCTTTAATAGTCTGAAGCACATGTAGAAGTACATACAAAAGCCAGTGCTCTGCATGGTCTTTCAATGACTCAACAGTGGAAGCGCAAGAACACAATTAGGAGCAAAATGATATCCAAATTGTTTGATCAGCAATGTGAGGCCTTTGTTTGAGCTGGCAAGAAGCCAACTGTTATACAGTATGCTGGAGCCATTGGAATTATTCAGCTAATACTCACAAGTCCTCTCCGTGAAATAAATTCCTAACCGCTCCTTTGGAGCATTATGCAACCTTTGATGAATTGTGTTCAGCTTCTAAAGATAAGCACATATGTGTGGATTAGACAAAACCACACTTCAGATACACTAGAAACAATAAAAGCCGTGTCCATGGCACTTTAGAAATGTGTTCTTGAACCTGCCCGGCACGGTAACTGTGTGACATTCTGCAGGGATCGGTTTCCTCACGCAGAAGCATTTTTATTACTGATGTTTGTCTGATACTGCCAAAAGCTTCTGCTGCTTCAGTCAACAAAATCACACCTGCACAGTCATTTACTACAACTGTGATAACCTGGAAAAATATTTACAGTACTAACTATGTAATGAGAAGAGCTGAGCATGAAATATCTGTGTTCTTGCAACCTTGTCCTTCGGAGTCATAGAAGAAATTCCACCAAAATATACGTCCTGCAAGGCTAGATCTATGCATTTTGTGTTCCAACTTTGTGCTACATTACTTTATTTATAGGCGATGCATTGCCATTTATAGATTAAAATGTCAGCTATTGGACTTAAATGGGTTGTTCACCTTCCAACAATTTTCAGTTCAGTTGGATTAAGATGGTTCACCAGAATTAAATACCTTTTCAAATTACTTTCTATTGTCATTGTGTGACAGTATTAAAGTGTAAAGTGTAATTTCTTACCTTCTAAAGCAGTTCTGGGAGGGGGGTCGCCGACCCTGTAAACTGTTCTAAATTGATACATTTAGTTGATACATTTCTTATCTTTGTCCCTGCTGCACATAATACCTGAGTTTTCATTAAAGGCAGCTGTTAAAATGAATCAATAGTTGCTAATACAGGTATAGGATCCCTTATCAGGAAACCCGATATCCAGAAAGCTCCGAATTACGGAATGGCTGTCTCCCATAGACTCCATTTTATCCAAATAATCCAAATTTTTAAAAATGATTTCCTTTTTCTCTGTAATAATAAAACAGTAGCTTGTACTTGATCCCAACTAAGATATAATTAATCCTTATTGGAAGCAAAACCAGCCTATTGGGTTTATTTAATGTTTAAATTAATTTCTAGTAGCCTTAAGGCATGAAGACCCAAATTACAGAAAGATCCGTTATCCGGAAAACCCCAGGTCCCGAGCATTCTGGATAACAGGTCCAATACCTGTACTCCAGAGATGCTGCTGAGAAATGTATCAACTAAATGTTGCAAAATTGTAACAGTTTAAGTCTGGCAGCTCAGTAATTCAGGTGTAGACTCTAAACACCAGAGACACAAACATTATACTTTAAACTTAGATTTTGGAAAAACAGTAAAAAAAAAAAAAAAAAGAAAATATTTGGAAAAAGTCTTTATTTCTGGAGAACAATCTGAAAACAACCGAACTGAAAAAAGTGTTGGACGGTGTACAACCCCTTTTAATACCCATAGAACAGGTATAGGAGCCATTATCTGCCAGGCTCTGCATTATGGGAAATAGTGATATGTGGGCCAACCTAAAGTCGGCCGGGCGGGTTCGGGTCGACTGGCGAAAGTTTGAGGGTCGTGGGCAGAGTGGACCCCACTTCTGCTGGACTTGCTCCTTTTTTATATCCTCGTGTGCCAGTGAGCCCCGCGGACGTGGGTATATAAGTAGGAGTTTCACGACGGGTTAGGGCCAGGTTCTCGGGGGTCAGGTGTGGGGTTTTTCTCGAACCGCACATCACTAATGGGAAGGCCATCTCCCATAGACTCCATTTTAATAAAATGTATGTATGTATGTATGTATGTATGTATATTTTTATTTGTAAGCGCTCCTTGAGGGCAGAGCACTGTACAACAAAACAATAAATTAGTAGTAACAAACAAGGGGTCATTGGAATAAAAAGTAACAATAAGTGCATTATTAGAATACAATTCACAAAAATATAAAACATAATTACAATGCAGATTAAGTACTCAGTATCAAGGAAACAAAAGGCTAGAGGACCCTACCCCGTAGGGCTTACAGTCTAAATGGGAGGGTAACATACAGACACAATTCAGAGGGGTATTAAGGTGCTGTAGGTTACAGTTTGTTACACTGTTACACCGTGGGCAGAGTGGACCCCACTTCTGCTGGACTTGCTCCTTTTTTATATACTCGTGCGCCAGTGAGCCCCGCGGACGTGGGTATATAAATTTTACAAATGATTTTCTTTTTTTCTGTAATACTTAAACAGTACCTTTTACTTGATCCCAACTAAGATATAATTAATCCTTATTGGAGGCAAAACAATCCTATTAGGTTTAATTAATGTTTACATACATTTTTAGTAGACTTACGGTATGGAGATCCAAATTACAGAAATGCCATGTCCCGAGCATTCTGGATAATAGGTCCCATACCTGTATTAAAAAAAAAAAAGGTGCCAAATGTAGATTAATTCTGCAGCAGGTATAGACACTGGGTTCTCCCTTTAACAGCCACAGGTGTTAAGGAATCCGTACCTGTATATTATGCCTATTATCATGCCAGGAGCTCCTGAAATATACAAGTAATGTTTAAGGTTCATCGACATCCACTGAATAGTGTTGGGTTCAGATTTCTGACCTTTACATTAGACCACAAATAAGATATCTAGCAGTTCTACTTTCACTGTAATCGAAGTGCGTTCCCTTATAATACTAATAACTCGGTAAGAATTGCTTTATGCTATGGTAGTTACACTGGAGAAAGAAAAGATGTGGCGTTTGCACTAGGTGGCTCCCCCAGTGATTCTCTAAGAGGAATTGACTGAGGGTTGTCCAACAACTTGGCACGCCCAGAGATTCTGCCTTTCATTCTGCTTTAATAATTTTTAATACCTATTTTCTATTCAGACCCTGCCTTGTTCATCTTATGATCTGCCATGCTAATCTGGTGAATGGCAATTCTGGACAAAACACAGCTTAAGCCATTAGCCTAATACTATGGAAATAAGATTGAAAAATAGAATTTATTAGTAAAAGAAATGTGACCATACATAACCATTATAAATTCAAACTTTTCTGGAGGTGTAAATTCATTCTAAATTTTCAGTATCTAGATCTGGAACAAAATTGGGTTCTCTTTGGAACCATGGGATGGCTTCCGGGTAAGATACCTATGCAAGAATTTTATGAGTAATCTGTGTTTTCCTTGAACTCTCAGCTTCATTGAATGCATACAAAAACTGGTTTTATGCATAAAAACACCCAAGGCTCGAGAAGGCTCAACCCCACTTTTTATGCAAAAAAATTGTTTTTGCCAGTAACTGTTGAATTTGCATGTGCTATAAATCCAATGCATACTTTAAAATGCCAACACTTCACATAACACAAGCTAAGAATACAGGGAGTTCTATAATTGCATGCAAATGTGGTTAATATTGATACAGGGACCAAAGGAGATAGTGAAGGATGCATGGTGTAGAGGCTTTAGCATGGGCTGCACCTGTGAGAGGAATTAGCATAAAGAATAATAGTCGAGAGTGGTAGCAATGGTGACATACTGCTGAGGGACGTATCACACGGTGGTACCTGACAGAAAAGGAATTGCCTGGGATCACATTAGGTATTCAGGGCTGAGTAAAAGGGATTGCTAACGGGATGCATGCCTGTGAAGTATTACCATGATGATGCATTGTTGAGAGGAGGTATGGCTAAAATGGATTAGCATGGGGTTGCTTGGTTGAAAGGGATTTCCCTGGGTATTCACCATTGAGAGGGATTACTGTTGAGGGATTCATTATTGAGGGGTGCATGACAGTGATGGACTGGCATGGACGTTCATGATTGAAAGGAATGTGGTTGAGAAGGACATGCTAGCTGAGATGCATTTGTGTATGGATGTATTGTCTTCTGCATTGAAGTGTGCCATTTTGGAATGTAAGTTTATCTTGAAAAGCTACACATTATGCTTCCTCCTTGCCGTTTTATGCGTTTCTTTTCAGGTGCTGCAAGCAAAGGCAAGAAATAAGGCTAGATAAGTAGTCCTAACTCTCCCTGTTGGCAATGATCAATGATTCCTTAAAGGCCAGTGAATTTTGGCCTCCTCGACTTGATGCTATTCCCAGTTGTGAAAAAAGACCATAAGGCTAGGGCCCGAGCATGTCTGAGAGCAACTGGAGCCTTCAGCCTGTGTGCCGATAGCCTAACCTATAACTGAGTATTGGTAGCCCCTCGTTTATTATAGTGTCCTTGTGTAAACTAGGACATTTATAGATTCTTCAGGTAACGTGTTAGAGAGCTTTAGGTACAAGCACACCTCTTAGTGCTGTCTCAACAAGTACTTACTCCTCAAGGATTCTGTGGGTAAGTAGGTAAGGACAGGGCCCAGTTATGGCCCACAAACTCTGACGCTCTGAATCGGAGCACAGAGACATAGGCCAATTCCTAAAGACCAAATGCAGTCAGAAAAAAAAGTCCATTTTTTTTTCTTTTTTGCACATTGCACACTACATTCTGGTATTTAAATGACCCCCCCCCCCCCAAGTATTCTAAAGGTGCATTTAGAAAGGATCCTTGGATGTGAATATATTGTATTCTTATGCCTTAGCTACAGGTTTTGTTATCTCTGCAGCACAGAGACCATTGAACTAATACTTTGGTGGGGTTAAGTATATCATCTAGATAGAAAAACCAACAATGTGACAGTGGTAATAAAGTAATTTATATCTTGACAAGTTGTCCTTTACATTTTAACTGCCCTGAGGGATTTGCTTTATTATCCTCAATTACATTTTATTACAGATGCTAGCCATAATATTTCCTTTCATAGAAACAGTAACCTATTTTCCATGAATATTTTAATATTATTCTGTTCTGTATCGGCAAATATTTTGCATTTTTGCTCATCAATTGCATAGAAATTTTAACGGTTACGGTCAGCGGGGAGATTTCTGTGTATATTTGTCTATGCAGAATATATCATGACAATTGGTTCTTACTGATGTCATAAATTTAAACCGTGCTTAGTGATATCACTTGTATCTTTTTAGTAAATAAAAAATGCTGGGGCCTTGTGACTTTTATATGGTTATGAACTGGTCTGTTTATGGTAATGAACTGCTATATATTATATTATATACATACATACGCACACACTCACACACAAAGATCCATGGATATCCTATAAATGATAACCTTATAAATGGTGCTTTGTGATAAAATCATTTGTCATGTCGGTCATGTGGGTGTGCAGTCAAGAGATTGGCGTTTTTTCGTCCAAATTTTAAACCCCACCCCTGCATCAGGTACTCAAACTTATGCAGGACTCTAGCCTACATTTATAAATTTGAGTAGGATTTCCCCTATATTCTTTGATGCTCTCCACATAAACAGCAAGAGCAGACACACATTCTCCTTCCCAGAGTATGTGGCACTCTTAAAGGAGAAACAAACCCTTAATTAAAAAACCCTACCCTACATAGACCCCCCTCCTTCCTCACCCCCCCCCCAGCCTAGCTGCCCCCCCAGGCAAATGCCCTAACTCTTTACTTACCCCTCCGTGTAGATTCTGTCCAGCGGAGTTCACGGCAGCCATCTTCCCCGGTAATCTTCGAAACGAGACCGGCGAAGCAGCGCAATTGCATGCGATGAAACTCACGAAGATTGTTGAAGCGCCGGTCTCATTCCGAAGATTACCAAAGCGGTTGAAGATGGTGCCTGTGAACTCCGCTGGACAGAATCTGCACGGAGGTGTAAGTAAAGAGTTAGGGGCATTTGCCTAAGGGGGCAGCTAGGCTGGGGAAGGAGGGATTGGGGTCTATGTAGGGTAGGGGGTAGTTTTTGTTTTTTTTTGTTTTTTTTTTTATTAAGGGCAGTGGCGATCCATGGGCTGCTGCCGCCTGAGGGACCTGTGGGTCAGTCAAGTTCAGGCCAACACACACACACTCAAAGAATTTGGGTTCAGGTTGAGCTCTTCATGACGCTCTAACAGCCCTCGACCTAAGTGTGCGCCGTTTCCAACGCCATCTATTTATAGATGCGCACCTGCCCAAAGTGAGATATTCGGGTATATTTATCAAAGAATGAAGTTAGTCCTCTAGAGTGAAATTCCGCCACTCTTCATTTATTTCTATGGGATTTTTAAAAGAGTATTTATCAATGGGTGATAAATACGCCTTTCAAAAATGCGCCTTTCAAAACCCCATAGAAATGAATGGAGAGTGGCGGAATTAAACTCTAGAGGACTGTGGCAATCTCTAACTTCACTCTTTGACAAATGTACGCCACTGTGTCTGCCATTTTTGTGAGAATATATTTTTCTCTGCATCTGCAAGCGACGGTGGTCCTGTCCGAGGGAGCTTATTTCTACATAGTCACTCTCACAGCTCTGTGTCATGTGGAAGAAGGATCCAACACTCTCACCGCATCCAGTGTTCTATGTGAAAGCCCTTTCATGTAACTGTATATTTACCGGCCAATCTGCTCTGCGTTTAACAGCTTTGCAGATAACATTATTATGTTTGACTCTGAACTTAATGGCCACAGTGTAAGAGAAAATGTTGCTGAGATTTACACCCTTCCCCCAAATACAAACATTCCTCTAAACTAGTACCAGGCACAACCAGATATACTTTGTCATCAGTATTAATTGATTTTCCTCCATGTCTCTCCGTCTGCCTGTCTGTAATTCCACCACCAACATGGCTTGGGACGGACACTGGATTGACTGTCCGTCCCACTTCATTAAACCTAATGAACTACACGTATTAATATACGCTTGTTGTTTTACGGATCATTTTTCTATAATACACAAGAGCCATGAATATCCTGTAAATTATATTCTTGCAAACGGTGCTTAGTGGTGTCATCAGTTATAATCAGAGTTTAATGATGTCATATCTGTCACATGACTCACTGAAACATGTTTATTTTATAATAAATAAAGGACCCCCTGTTGCAAAAATATGAGGATATTAGAAGTCACCTGGGCCTTGTGCTTTTATATGGTCATGGACCTGCTAAGATATCCTTATATTTTACAATAGGGTGTACTTCATCCACTATATAATTGGCAGCATTTGTGCGTCTAGAGCACCATAATAAAACCAGGAACACCCCACTATTGGAATAATAGTAATAATAATTTTTCATAGGATACTTATAACTGGCGAGGGAAGAGTCCACTACCAATAGCTTCATCCCCAAATTAGTATTTGTCTTGAGACTTGCTGTAAAAAGTGTTGGTGATCCATATCCAACCAAATCCTTAATTTTTTACTTTTTGGCGGTTTACTAAATCCTCCATCACAAATCTTGGTGACTTCTAAATCAAATCCCAACCCATCATATGTGAACCAAAAAAAAATGGCAATTAGTTGACGTTGAGGGAATGGATTTTGTTCAAGCAAACTACTGCAAAAAGTGCTGGGGTCTGGCTGAATCTTATTCAGGTAACTATCTGTTATCCAGAAACCCATTGTCCATACCATCGTCTGTAAACAAAAAAAAAATTGCAATTACTGTAATTGACGTTGCAAAAAAAAAAAAAGTGCTAGGATCTGGCTGAATCTTATTTAGGTATATATAATCTGATATCCAGAAACCCATTACCCAGAAAGCTCTGAATTAGGGGGAAGGACATCTCCCATTTACTCCATTTAAATCAATCATTCAATTAATTCTAAATGTTAAAACATATTTACCTTTTCTCTGTAATAACAAAACCGTGCAAAACAGAATATAATTAATCCTTATTGGTAGGAAACAAATCGTATTGGGTTTATTTAACGTTTAAATTATTTTTAATGGATAAAGAAAGGAGATCCAATTTACGGAAGTTTTCCTGTATCTGGAAAACCCAACGTCCAAGCATTCTGGAAAACAGGCTCCATACTTGTACTTGAACAAAAAAGAAAAAAAAAATACAAACAATAGGATTATTTTGCCACCAATAAGGATTTGGTACGGGACCTGTTATCCAGAATGCTTGGAACCTGGGATCTTTTCCTAATTTGGATCTCCATACCTTAAATATACTAAAAAAAATGTTTGCATCCAATTAGGATTAGTTCATGAGTTCATGTTGCATGGTCTAGAAAGTGGAATCTCCTCGCATACTGCACAGATATGTCCCAATTCCATGTTTTTATGAACTATGCACCATAGTTGTTTTGGAAAGAAACCAGTCCTAAACGCAACAACGCCTGGACAAATGAATCTCCCTGTACAAGCACGCAAAGCTGTGTTCAGCTCCGGTACTTCACCAGCGTTTCGTGGGAAATAAATGATAGTGGGCCCATGAGCAGCAAGCACGGCTTAGGCCTAATCAGGAGAAATTTGATATAACGGCTTTCCAGCACTTAAACCTAAGTGTCTAGGAATTTATGGTAGCAGGCAATCCCACGACTTGATATTTTTTGAAGTATTAAAAACAACATTGAGTGATCATATTTGGGGTGTTCCTTAGTAGCTATTGATCTATGAAGGCAATTTCAGGAATGTGTTTTTCCAGCAGTTGCATCTGGTTGCTTTGACCTGCCAACATCCCTCTGTCTGGGCTTCATTCCCTTACTCCACTTCTGTGTGGCTGCCTCACAATCATTATGTTGCTAATAGGCTGCTGGATGCTCTCAAAGCCCTTCCAGTGTTTACCAACGTTTGCTTTTCATGGTCTGTATCTACTTTATCTCGATCACTATTAAATACATATCATAACTGATTTAATACTACGCCGTTGCACTTTGTACCTTCTGTGTATGTGGGCAAAGCTGACGGTGTACATGACCCCACAGAACCACATTATTAATGGCTGGTTCACCTTTCAGTTAACTTTTAGTATGTTATAGAATGGCCAATTCCAAGCAACTTTTCAGTTGGTCTTCATTATTTTTTTTATATAGTTTTTGAATGATTTGCCGTCTCCTTCTGACTCTTTCCAACATTCAGATGGGGGTCACAGGCTTCAAATGTATTGTTATTGCTACTTTTTATTACACATCTTCATACCTCCCAACTGTCCCTTTTTCGGAGGGACAGTCCCTCTTTTGACAGCTCAACCCGCAGTCCCTCATTTGTACTGGAAAGTCCCTCTTTTCTATGCACTGAACAGCCAGAAAAAGAAACAAAGTTTCTCACTTAATTGGCTTTTAGCAGAGAGCCCAGAACAGCCACAGGTGCAAATAAGATACTTTGTAACAATTTTGAGACACAAAAACACAGTTTAGATGAGGAGAAATATTTTCAAACTTTCATAACCTTCCAAATTTTGTAAAACAAACATGGTAATTAGGGGGTGTGGCCACAGAAAGGGGTGTGGTCAAAAATTGATGTGCTGCTTGCGGGAAAACATTTTTTGTCCCTCTTTTTACTTCCAAAAATGTTGGGAGGTATGCATCTTTCTATTGAGGCCTTTCCTATTCATTTTTTCAGTCTTATTCAAATTAGTGCATGGTTACTAGGGTAATTTTAACCCTAGCAACCAGATTGCTGAAATTACGAACTGGAGAGCTGCTGAATAAAAAGCTAAATAACTCAAAAACTAAAAATAATAAAAAATGAAAACCAAATGCAAATTATCCCAGAGTATCACTCTATACATCATACTAAAAGTTAATTTAAAAGCTAATGAGCATTGCAGAGTTGGACTGGGAGGTTTCGGGCCCACAGGGCCCCCAGCTGCACAACCCCCTAGTCTGTTTAAATCACATAGTGGTATCCCTGGTACAGTTGCACGTACCCAGTAGCCAAGCCACTACAGCAAAAAGCAAAGTCACTGACAAACCATAAAAAATGAAGACCAACTGCGGATTGTCTCAGAATATCAATGTCTACATCATAAAAAAGTTAATTTAAAGGTGAACTACCACTTTCTTCAACACTTTTCTGTTCTGAGCAACCAATGGAAATGAATTTCTAAGAAATGGATAGTATTATGCTGCCAAGCCTGAATAGACACCAAACGTTCAACGTTTCGGGGGGGGGGGAACACCCCCGAAACGTTGAATGTTTGGTTGTTGAATAAAAGGGGATACTCCCCGACTGCATTAACCAGTGTGTGTGCGCATCCGTTTTCTATACACATTCGTTGCTAAGGGACCCGGCCGGGTCAACCGAAGAAACGCACCACCAGTTGCAGGATTGGTGAACTACAGGTGTGCGGTAGGAGAAATTACATTGGAGCCTGAATAGACGACACCGTTCTTCTAATGCGGCACTAGATAACAGAGATTGCTAGTTCTTACAGTATATAGTGCTTATTGGTACACCAGTCTAGCGGCAAAGGGTATACAAGTTATAACGTGTTTTTTTTTATTGAACCACTACTAGCTAAAGGAATTTTTGCAGAGGTGTTTTGTTTAAAAAAAAAAAAATTTCTTTACTGGGTAGTAAAAATTCAGCAAGGACTTTACAGCCGCTACGATATGTAAAATGTAGACATTGCATAATTCTAAATCTCCTGTCTGGGTCTGGGTCACAGGTGTTGTGGAACCTGCAGTTCCCATGCAGTGGGTGTAGGTCAAACAAGCAGCAATTGACATAGACACATTGCTCAGTGTTCTCACGTGTACAAAGGAAAGCAAAACATCTATCACTAACCCAGTGTTCAAAGGCCTCTATTTGTTACTTGTATTTATATACAAAGAAATATGCCGCCCTGATCGTTCTATTAAGGGTATGAGAAGCCTAATGGCCCTTTATCATCACTGGCTTACCTGAAAATGGAGCCATAGTCAGTCCGTGGCTTTGATCTGGGAAGACTGGCCTCAAACCAAGGTCACTGCATAAATCAGAGAGCACATTAGTTGTAAAGAAAATTCCTTTCTTAGTTGCGTTACAAACATAGTTCTCCTGTGTACGTATAGTTCTAGTAGAGCTTCAACATTTCCATGCTTTAACTGCATATTTTCCTGGTTTTTCATTTGAAGTATCTCGAATTTCCTTTTTCTGTTACGGCACAGGACCTGTTCTTTGGATTCCTTTCCTCCGGATCATGTGTCATTAAAGGAAAACTATACCCCCAAAATGAACACTTAAGCAACCGATAATTTATATCAAATTAAGTGGCATATTAAAGAATCTTACCAAACTGGTGTATATATATATATTTAAGTAATTATTGCCCTTTTACATCTCTTGCCTTGAACCACCATTTTGTGAAGGTCTGGCATTACAAGTACACAAAGGCTCAAGCAACCAATAAATAGTGACTTTCTATGGCATCTTACAGCAGCCCCTCTGGCATTTGCCAGAACCTACGGATTGCCAGTCCGGACCTGGTCTGTGTGCTGCCTCAGAGATCACCTGACCAGAAACACTGCAGCTCTAACTGTAAGAGGAAGAAGTGTGGAAGCAAAAGACAGAACTATGCCTGTTAATTGGCTCATGTGACCGAACATGTTTGTTTTGTTTGTGTGCACCGTGAATCCTAGGATCCCAGGGGGCGGCCCTTATTTTTTAAAATGGCAATTTTCTATTCATGATTACCCAATGGCACATAATACTAAAAAGTATATTATAATGAAAATGGTTTATTTGCATGAAGCAGTGGTTTACATATAAGCTATTTTATGCATTTTATTTTTATAGAGACCTACATAGTTTGGGGGGTATAGTTTTCCTTTAAAGAGATACTGACACCAGAAAACCATTTTTTATATCCTTCATAACATTATCTTTGAATGATATTTATAATTTTACCATAAAACTATTTGCCTTACCTTTCTTACCCCAATGTTTCTCTATGAGGGGGCTGCCATATTTGTGCAGCAGTAGTCGGTTAGCATTAGAAACTCTAACTGACAGACTGAGAAGGGACAGTCAGGTTGGCAAAACAGTCAGGTTTAGGAACTTCAAGTAACAATTACTTACAAAAGCAGAACTATCAACAAAAAATAATCAATGTAGTTTAATATTTTGAAAAGACAATTTTTAGTGTCAGTATCACTTTAAGGAGAGCTCTAGCAGCAGTGTAACCCTTGCTCAATGAAAAGAGTTTCTGCTGAACGTACTTTTTGCTTATTGTTTTATTTATGAAAAATCCATTTTTTTGTCATTTCTTTAGCTAAACAGGAAAATGGTCCTTTCAGTGTATATACTGTAGGTTGCCATTATATAAAACAATCACAACAACTGGCCAAACTGGGGATGTTCACGCTGGAGAAGAGGCGCTTAAGGGGAGATATGATGACTATGTATAAATATATAAGGGGATCATATAATAATCTCTCTAATGCTTTATTTACAAGTAGGTCTCTCCAGCTGACAAGAGGGCATATGACTAAATATTCAGAAGGGGTTTGTTACAGTGAGAGCTGTGAAGATGTGGAATTCTCTCCCTGAATCAGTGGTACAGACTGATACATTAGATAGCTTTAAGAAGGGGTTGGATGGTGTTTAGCAAGTGAGGGAATACAGGGTTATGGGAAATAGCTCATAGTACAAGTTGATCAAGGGACTAGTCCGATTTGGGAGTCAGGAAGGTCATTTATGACCGCAGGTGCAATTGTGCTCCCTCAAAATTTCCCACAGACTGTTGCACATAAAGCCTCTTTCATTAAAGGTACTTGCATCAACATGCGCTCCTTGTACTTTGGATAGTTGTGGTCGATGCCTCTCCGTCCTTCCTGACTTCCATTACAAATCAATTGCTGCTGTGCCTGTTGATTTAGGAAAAAATGGAGCTACCGCCACCTACTGACCAGGTGGTACCTCCCATGTTCCCTTTGCTACCAGCATTGGCGGGTACAAGTGTGCGGGCAGGTGCATCGTGAGCAGATGTAAATGATCCCTCTAGAGTACTTGCAGATATTTGAAGAGTTGTAAACCAACTGGCACAATAACTAGTTTAACACTCCTCGATGTGGAGTAGCTCTTGCATTCTGTTGTGTATGCAGTTTCCCTTGCTTGTGTCCTTTCCTTGTCGAGAGACTCTAATAATCCATAATGGCAAAACTATAGGAACAATTCACAGCTATTTGCTATGTACAGAGGTTTTCTTATGGGCTGTATTCCTTTTTTTCTGCAATTGTTGTTTTTGGACAAGTAAGAAAGTAAAGTCTTAATCTGCTATATCAGTTACATCTCCTTGGCCTACGTTCTTCTCTGTTAATAGAAACAAAGCAAATTAGTTCCATATTACCCATCTTTCATTGACCCACCATGTGTGTTTGCATGATTGTAGCGATTAGATATATTACGTTATCCTGCAAAAAAATGTCCCAAAAGTTTGGCTTTGTGCATAGTCCTAGATTATGTTTTCCCATGTAGCAGCCCTATGTAGATAAACGTGGTGCCCTCCTGATAACCTTCCAGGTATTCCCTGGAATATATAGCCTGTGCTTAAATTACCTGTCTCACTATGACTTAAAGAATTTGAGGCGGTTATTTATCAAAGGTCAAGTTGTGTTATCCTGAAAATTTTTTGAGGGTAGTTTTCGGTCATGAACACAAATTTTCAGGTTGAAAAAATAGAATTTTTCAGGGTTTTATTTTAAAAATAAACACATTTTTCTGGGTTTTATAAAGAAACTCCCAAAAAAAAAAACTGACATTTTCCGAGATCTTTTATACCTTGAAGCTGGAAATTGCTAGAATCCAAAAATACTCCAGCTACAACTTATTGAGGTCATGTAGCAGTCAGTAGAATAGGTTCCTTGAACCATTTGAAGATGTTAATAGCCTTCGTTGTGTATGGCTTTTTCTTGAAAACTCAATTAATTTTGAGCGATCCGAGTATTTTTCAGTGGAAAACTCAATAAAGAGTTTTGGATTGTTCACCCCAAATTCACTGATTTGAGTTTTTTTCCATTCGAGTTTTTTCCTTAAATTTGAAAACATTCGAGTCGTGAGTTCATTCGAGGTATAAAAAAAACCTCTAAAACCCAACCTTTGATAAATAACCCCCTTAAAGGAGTAGGAAAGGGAAAGGTTAAAACTAAGTAGAATATACCAGTAAACCCTCAAAGTAATGCTGCTGTGAGTCCTCTGTCAAAAGAAACACTGCATTTCTTTCCTTCTATTGTGTACACATGGGCTTCTGTATCAGACTTCCTGCCTTCATCTTAAACCTCCTTGCCTCGGGCGTGAGCATGCTCAGTTTGCTCCTCTTCCCCCCCCCTTCTCTGCTGCAGTCTCGGACTGGCCCGGCGGGACACCGGGAAAATACCTGGTCGGCCCCGACCCTAGTGGGCCCCCGCCAGGCCAGACCCAGGGAGCAGGGAGAGACTCAGGCAGGAAGTGATTTCACACCAAGCTAATACTGCAGCTGCTATCCTAAACAGAGAGCTTCTAGAGCTGTTTACTCAGTTAAAACATTCTACAGAATAAATATAGCATTCTAGCTTGCACTATTGCAGCTAATCTATTGGCAATAAAATGTCTCCGTAGCTTTCCTTCTCCTTTAATATAATGGCTACTTTTTGTGCCTATATTAAATATAAATATATATAAAAGTAGAATACAATGAGTTTAGTTCAGGGGTATTCCACCTGTTGGCCATTTAGCTGTTGCAAGACTGCAACTTCCTGATTCCTCCAACAGTCTGAAAGTTGGCCACACCAAACACATTCTTAGCAGTTGGCACCAGAGGTGAAAATATGTTCCTAAGCATTAAATGAATATGTAACCCTGATAGAATCATGATTTGAAGCCGCAATTTTATTTAAGTCTCAGTTTTTCTTCGGACTAACCAGTAATGGTTTGAGCAGGTGGATTCTGGAAAGGAAGGGAGTCTGCAAATTATGCATTGAGATACCCAGAGGGTTTCATCAAGATGCATACCTTCATACAAAGCTATAGCCATTCCTGATACAGGGACATTTTAATGCGCATATTTCATCCTGCATAAAAACATATGTCCATCTGAAAGAGAGCAGAGAAAAATGTATCCGTTGGACGGTTAACATTTTATTGCAGCATTGGAATTTGTCTAGTACGACTTTCTCTAGGGGGCGTTCATATGGATTTGCTTATGTACAGTAACAAGATACATCTTTATCTATTATAAGGTCAGAATGTCGAGCCATCGAGGAATAAATTGAGGCTTGGTGCGTTTTGCTCTTTAGTCATTTAAATGAAAATAAAACCTATTTATGAGCAGGGTTTATAATCTATATTTTGGTTTGGGATTCGGCCTGGATTTGGCCTTTTTTAGCAGGATTTGGATTTGTCTGAATCCTTGTGCCTCGCCGACCCGAATCACTATCTGCATATGCTGTTTTGTATCTGGCCGAATCTTTCATGAAAGCAGGGTTGGACTGGGCCGGCAGGGCACCGGGAAAAAACACGATGGGTCCCCGACCCTTGTGGGCCCCCCTTGCCCAGGTCCGCACCCGCATCTTCTTCTTAATGCAGCAACCCCCTTTGTCGGAGGTCGCGGAAAAAAATGTTGTGCGCACTGTGCCATGCAAATGCGTAATAATGCTGCGCCGCGCACAGGCATGTCAGGGGGGGCCCTGGGGCAGTAGTCCCGGTGGGCCTGGCCCCCCAGTCCGACTCTTCATGAAGTATTCGGGGTTTCAGCTGAATCCCTAATTAGTGGATTCCGTGCATCCCTACCAAGAAGGGAGGAATATCTGGTGAGGGTGTGACTGGGTAGACTCGAGGACTACTATTCCAGGAAGTGCAGTTTTACAGAACTTAAAGTGTAGACTAAAGTTCCTTAGAGATAGCTAGATTAAACTGGAGGACATTGGAACCTTCCTTTAGGAGCATCTGTGGCACTGCCTAAATTTCAACCAGAGACTCTGCCGCAGCAACATGTACATCTGCAATTGCTCGTGAAGCACAGGTGGTAAACTGCTGCTAAAACAGGGCTGATGATGGCAAGAAAATGTGCCTTTTGAACATAAAATGTACAAGAAATGATTTTTTTTTCTATGTAGTTCTTTTTTCTCTTTGAAAAAAAATATGAAGTGTTGTGGGTTGCTTTAATGTGGTATATTAACTCGCCTCACTCAAGCAGCTTCTTGATCCCTTAAGTACGTACAGTGATTAAAGTAAACCTACAAAAACTGCATCTGAGCTGCCATTTGCTCTCAACAAGTGCCTTTTTCACCATTAACAATAACATGCAATATTCACCACATTTCTGGAGAACAGGGACAAACCTCTTCCTGTTATAACCCTCCACTGCCATAGGGTCAGATTAGATTTCAGTCCAAGTTTTAAAGGAACACCAAAATATGAATGTATTTTAAAGTAAAGGAAATATAATATACTGTCATATTGTGCTGCACTGGTAAAACTGGTGTGTTTGCTTCAGAAAGACTACTGTAGTAAGACGTGCCAGGAGATGTTGGCAGTCTCTTACCTCCTGGCGCGTCTCGTCTAGGAAGTTGGTGCACAGGCGCGCACTTCCTGTTATTGCGTCTGCTTTGACGTCAAGATGCCAAGTGATGTAACATCACAAATAGGCGCCGGATTTAAATTTGGCACCAAACCAGCTTTAAAGGTCCAGTTCTCCATTTTATGAGTGCCCAAGCTAGGTTCCAGTTCTATTGTTCCTGCCTTTATTATATTAGAATTCCTGGTTTTTGACTTTCGCCGGACTTTTGATTCTGATTATTGCCGCCCGCCTTGAACCTTTGCCTGAATCTTGAAAAGCCCGGGGCCCCAAAAAGGCATTGGTGAACACCGGAATTCGCAGGGTTACCCTGGGCATTGTGAGTGTACCCACCACCAAGCAAGATTCCCAATAACAAGAATGTTACAACTATAGTTTATATAAACAAGCTGCTGTGTAGCCATGGTGGCAGCCATTCAAAGCTGTAAAGGGAGAAAAGGAACAGGATACACAACTTATAACAAATAAGCTCTGTAGTATACAATGGGATCCTTCAGACCCTTTTCTGTTCCAATTATGTTTATTGGTATTTAAAAATTAAACGGTAAGAGCAAAATCAACAAAATATTGACTTACGATAAAGCCCATCAGTTTACATGATAAAAGAAAAGAATTATTATTACATTTCAATCCAATGAAACAAATGCCAACTTAAACAATAATTCATCAAGGAAAAAATAAATTAATACAGAATAAAAATAAATTAAATCTAACCAAGCAAATAAAACATTTGTTGAATGAACAAAGTTAACAAATCATCTATTTATCTTTGAACATCAATGGATGAGTGAAAAGAGTCATCAGAATTGTACGTAAACTTTTCAGTAATAACTTTATCAGTAGTTATTGGGAGACCAAAGTGTCAAAAATGTTTCCCTAAAACCAGTATTACCATATCTAAAACCAATTGCTTCATCTAAACATAGAGACTTTAGATAAGATAAAAACTTTCAGACCTGGGGAGTTTTCCTGAATCCTATAAAAAAAAATAGAATTACGGGTATCTGCATTGATCAGATGTATAAAATATTTATATTCCAATATTTCATTTTAGGAGTAAAATTAGCAGAAGGATTCACCTGATAATCAAGTAATGCAAATTCAGGAGATAATTCAATATCAATGTTCAGTTTTGTATTAATAAATTTCCCAATTTTACCCCATAACTCCAAAATGGACGGGCATTCCCACATATAATGAAATAGCGAACCATTTGACTTTGACTTGCATTTAGGACAAAAAGAGAAAGTGATACCTTCTGAGTTCTTCAAGTAAGATATTTTATAACTTAGGTCAATCAAACTAAAGTGTTGAACTCGCCATCCTAGGGGGGGGACCTGTGGGGGACCTCCTAGAACCTACTTGGAGTCAATTGGTGGACTTCCAAAAATTCAGTGTTTTTTGGGGGGAAAACTTTCAATAGAAATTGATTAAATGCGCTATTAATTCGATTCATACCATTTAAATTTGGCTGAATACAGACCTATTCGATCAAAAACTGACCTATTCGGACAAAAAAAACTTCGACTTAATTTGGGATGGTCTTTTTGAATTCGAATTTTGAAATTTTTCAAATTCAAAATTTGACCCTTGATTAATATGCCCCTTAATGTGTTTAATACAATTCTTGATTGAAGATAAGTTATGGGAAGTAATATTATATATATTAACTTTTAATAAGGACAACCATCCTAATATTTTTAATACATAACCTTTTCATAATAAACCCATTTTAACGTATGTATGTACTATAATTTTAGTAAAAATTTTAAAATCCTGGTTAATTAAAGAGATTGGGCAGTAAGAAGAAGTTAGCAAGGGATCCTTATATTCATTAGGCTTAATTCCAAGATTTTATCCATGTAAATACACTTCATTAAAAATGTTAGTAAGGAAAAAAGATATTTTAAGACAAATAGATTTATAAAAAGAAGAGGGAAGGCCATCAGGGCCACTGGCTTTAAACTTTTTAAGACCTTTAATAGTTTTCATCACCTCTTCTGTAGTAATAGGATAAAAAAAAAGTTAAGCTCTTACCTTTATCATAAAAAGGATGAGAATAAATGTTTTGAAAATATTCCTTAAATATATTCGAAATAACCTTAGGTGAGTTAATAATTTTATTATAATCAGATAAGTATGAGAAGAGCTTTTCCAATCTTTCCTAAGTTGACCAAAAAATCTATTAGGCTTATTGCTAAGATTATGAAGTCTAGCATTCGAAAAGGAGGTATAAAATTGATCTCTCAAATCCCTCCATTTCTTGAAGATTTCCATAAACTTTTTTTTAACTCTTGGCATTGTGAGATGTTGGGAAATTCTTAAAGTTAAAGGGGAACTCCACACAAACATAACTTAAGCTTTTTAAAAAGTAAACATTATTTCAAGCAACTTTGCAATATACATCAATTAAAAAATATGCAGACTTTTCATGAATTTTAATGGTTTGGAACAGTTCCCTAAGCCTTGCCCCCTGCTCGCCTGCTGATCTTTCTGACTACTTCACTGAGCTGGCTGACTACTGTTACTTTGTATCAGCAGCCATCTGTCCTTAGACTGCATCCTCCAAACACCACAATTCCCTGCACATCACTATGCAATGCATTGTGGGTTATGTAGTTCCTGCATGCTGTCTGTAAGCTGTGGAGAAGTTGTTACAATTTGTAACATCCGTCCCTTCTTTCCATCCAGGATTTCAAATGATGCAGAAAGAGAAGAACTGTTAAACAGCTGGATTTCAGCATAGAAAATGGCATTTATTCTTTTTTGAAGAAACGGTTAACTGTGATGGGTATATTAGGGGTTTCTGTGTTATGTGGGCCTCTTGGCTACATGGCAGTTTGTTTATATAAATTATAGTTATATTTCTGAAGCAAACACACAGTACATTATATTGTCTTTCCTTCTTTAAAGCACTTTAATTTTTCGGTGTTACTGTTCCTTTAAGACTTGTTTACTAACATGTTCCGGTACAAACACAGCCCTTTATAGTTCATTGAAACAGACCTTTAAAAAGTACAACTGATTCAAATTAGTTTTTTTTTTCTCTATAGAGAGACTAGTTTTAAAGACCAGGCACAATTTAAAATGGAAATGAAACGACTATGTACCACTGTGGTTCGCTAAAAAATGCAATACAAAAAGTTAGTTGGACTTTAGACTAGTCGATGTACCTCAAGTAGGAGAACGTGGAGGTGTAAATTGAATCTGCTACTCAAAGTGATGGAATCATCTGCTAGACATCTAGATTTCTTTTCTACCGTTGTCTTCAATTGCATTTTTTTACCTTTTCATTCTAGAAGTACAAAAGTATAATTTCTCAGCGTTGCCTTAAGCTAAACTAATGACCAGAAAAATGCATGATGTTATCTCCTGCTCAGATTGCATCACGGGCCGCCTCCGGAGGACAGCTGAAGCGAAGCACTTTTTGATGTCATTTTGCGGTTGCCCTTAACGATGCTTCCAGTGTGCATTGAGTTAAATGAGAAGCTATTTGTTATGCCGATTACGTGCAAGTTGCTGAAGTGTAGAGCTTAAGGAAATCTGGCTCAACTTTTATTAGAAGCCTTAAAGATCAAAAACACTTTATTTTTTTTCTATGGATCTATAAACCTTTGATGGAATTTTGGCTTCCTACATATAGTACATTTTTCTCTTCTGCGTGCCTCCACCTATCTGAGATATTCTGCGTAATGTTTATACTGCTCAGAATGCACAGGCAAGTCACCAGCTACAAGCAACCTCGTCTTATAGGCAAAGGGCCACTTTTCATACACAGGCTGAAAAAAATGCACTAATAATACGATGTTTAGATAGCATCAGAAAAAAGACTTTCCCCGAGGCGAGCTGAATAAAATTAGTTGATAGCCGTAACTAACAAAACATCACCAACTGCAGCTGATTCAGCTGTGATTTGCCGTGGGCAAAAGTGGTTTCATGTCAAGGCTAATTGTGAGCCTCACAATGTTTTTCCATGATATATCATGCCTCAGCATAAATATGCGGGACAGGCCTGACATCAGGGCTCGGATATGCATTAGGCCGAATTAAGCTAGTGCACACTTGCACCCAGTAACACCCATCACTTTTATACAGTTAAAAGTCTTAACAGTGACAGGAAACGAAAAGAAGCCAAGATTACTGGGAGAAATGAAGAGACGAGTCGATAAAAATCTAATACCACAGAAGATAAAAGTGCGTGTTCCTGTAGAAGTTCCTTCGCTCAAAGCACTTGGGAATGTCCAGTATTATCTTTACAAAAATGCAAGGAGACTTCAAAAGGAGACCATTCATGATAATGCTAATGATTTGTGAGCAATGTTCCTTAGGAAACCCTTAGGGGTTGTGTTGGGCATTACCATCACAGATAGTAGGAGGGAAAAAAATTTAATAACCGTTACCCACCACTCTGCTCTACATACATACATACATACATACATACATACATACATACATACATACATACATACATACATACATACATAACAACAAAGGTTTCAATTCGGTTAAGTGCAACCATATACCCCATCATTGGTCCAGAGAACGGGGACAAAATACGCTTTCAAATGTCACTGATTTCTGCCTTCATATACGACAACTGTCTCTAATCCCCGAATCAACATGTTTAAAGGAGAACCAAAAGCCCCCCAACTAATGAAAACCTTAACCCCTGAAAATTTAAAAAAAGGTGTATTTTGACATATATTCATTTGGAAATATACAGAAACACAATCTTCAGCACAGCACCACATAGTTAAAATACGCCTTTATTCAAACTTTCATGGCGGACCTGTTCAGCAACGTTTCAGGCCTACATATGGCCTTTTATCAAGCTCACTATACACTGGCCGTTTGGCCTTTTTATAGCCACCTACTGGTTACAAATTGATTTAACAGTACATGTTTATTATACAATTGTTGCTAATCCTTAGTATACAAATTAATACAATGTCAGAATGAATGGTGGAATCTTTTAAACTCTGTATGGGTAACAGGCCCGATCATATGTTCAAGTGTCTCCCATTTTCTTATCCATATTGCTTCCTTCCTAAGTAATGCTCCCACACAATCTCACCCACGTCTAGGATTGGGTACATGGTCTACCACCTGGTATTTAAGTTGGTGTATGCAGGGCCGGATTTACATAGCGGGCACCCCTAGGCCCACTGCCGTTCATCGCCCCTGTCCCCACCCTTTTATTCGTGCAAATTTTCACCATCTGCACTGGAGAAATGGGGAAATTTAAAAAATGATTGTATCTACTGCTCATCCCCAGTGTTTTTGAATAAATGTGGGTGTGGTTGGGCAGCATGCCGCCCCCCTAAAATCCTGCCGCCCTAGGCCCGGGCCTAGGTGGCCTTTCCAAAAATCCAAGCCTGGGTGTATGCCATGGTTGGCTTCCAAGAAATGGGCGGCAACTGCTTGTTCCCTTTTGTTGGTTCGGATTGCTGATTTATATTCTCTCATCCATTCCCTAAAAGGATGGGATGTTTGTCTCACATATAATAAGCCACAAGGGCATTTTATAATCTAGATTACAAAACTCGATGCACATGTATAATACCCCCGAATTTTTATAGGTGTTCCTTTACGTGGGCGATATACCACATCACCCTTCTGACAATTGGAGCAGCAGTTGCATCCCAAACATGGTAACGTCCCATTCTTGGCTGGCCGCAGCACACTTTGTGTCTCCTTCTGACCTCCTATGTCGGACCTTACCAACATGGAGGCCACCGTTCTGTCTTTTTTATATAATCAGAGCAGATATCAGCAGCACACCGTAGATATGAACAAACGTGTATTTTATTGCATCAAATCATTTTAAACAGGGCAACGTTTCGGGCCGCCCGGGCCCTTTATCAAGCCTAGTGTTATAATTCCCACATCCATATTTAAAGCATGAGGAGGGGGTGTGGTAAAAAAGGCCACTCCCTCTTCCTGTGACATCATAAAAAATCAGTGTTATTTACTTAACCCATGATGGTCAAATTTTTTTTTAAAAATATAAAGACCCCAGTCCATTACAGTGAACTCCATAAAACGTCCATCTTCCACCTGGTGTTCCACTTTACTTTATACACACATAAAAATGTAGTGATAAAAAGTTGTGTTTAAAATTTGTGTATAAAATTTAAAAAAGACATAAAAAGGACCAATTGTGATAAATTCTAATAGTGAACATTGCAAAAATTTTGATAAAAAGAGAAAAGTTGTTGCTTTACATAAAAGGCACATCTTAAATGATGAACAGCCCATTTCGCGAAATACACCCCAAAAATACATAATACATTCGAACAGTATAATCTTTATCACCTGAGGCACACTCCATATCCATTCCGCATACCGCACTCAGTACACACCCGAGATACATAATGATATGCCTGGAAATGATGTCGGCACTCAGGGTATCTGTTATCAGTAACCTTTGAAAAGAAGGGGGAAAAATATTTTACTAGTATACAATCACAGTCTCATATTAAATACAGGACATATATCTCTACCTAAGAAATAAACATGGCAGGTGTGTATTCTCTATTAAGGCCCCGAGGCCAAATGGTATCCAACTTGTGAATCCACATCATCTCAAGTTTCTTGAGCCTAAGTAATCTATTGCCACCCCTTCTCGGTTCTTCTACAGAATCAATTACTTGAAACAATTATTTGTATTATGTATTTTTGGGGTGTATTTCGCGAAATGGGCTGTTCATCATTTAAGATGTGCCTTTTATGTAAAGCAACAACTTTTCTCTTTTTATCAAAATTTTGCAATGTTCACTATTAGAATTTATCACAATTGGTCCTTTTTATGTCTTTTTTAAATTTTATACACAAATTTTAAACACAACTTTTTATCACTACATTTTTATGTGTGTATAAAGTAAAGTGGAACACCAGGTGGAAGATGGACGTTTTATGGAGTTCACTGTAATGGACTGGGGTCTTTATATTCTTCAAAGGTTACTGATAACAGATACCCTGAGTGCCGACATAATTTCCAGGCATATCATTATGTATCTCGGGTGTGTACTGAGTGCGGTATGCGGAATGGATATGGAGTGTGCCTCAGGTGATAAAGATTATACTGTTCGAATGTATTATGTATTTTTGGGGTGTATTTCGCGAAATGGGCTGTTCATCATTTAAGATGTGCCTTTTATGTAAAGCAACAACTTTTCTCTTTTTATCAAAATTTTGCAATGTTCACTATTAGAATTTATCACAATTGGTCCTTTTTATGTCTTTTTTAAATTTTATACACAAATTTTAAACACAACTTTTTATCACTACATTTGTGTAGTGATATAAAGTATAAAGTGTGTATAAAGTAAAGTGGAACACCAGGTGGAAGATGGACGTTTTATGGAGTTCACTGTAATGGACTGGGGTCTTTATATTTTTAAAAAAAATTTTGACCATCATGGGTTAAGTAAATAACACTGATTTTGTATGATGTCACAGGAAGAGGGAGTGGCCTTTTTTACCACACCCCCTCCTCATGCTTTAAATATGGATGTGGGAATTATAACACTAGGCTTGATAAAGAGCCCGGGCGGCCCGAAACGTTGCCCTGTTTAAAATGATTTGATGCAATAAAATACACGTTTGTTCATATCTACGGTGTGCTGCTGATATCTGCTCTGATTGGATAATTTGGCCCTGTAACAGGCGTGGGTCCTTCAGTACAGCACCTGGTACCGCAAAGGTATGTGTTCAAGGTTTTAAGCTCTCTACCTTGGTTTCTGTCTTTTTTTATATGACATAAGAGGGTTTTTTTCAAAACTAGTTACTTGGGGGAGACCCTCCTTAAGAATTTTCCAGTGTTTTCTTACAAAATCTGCCACCTGGTGGCTTAAAGTGTGGTATTTCGAGACAAATGGGATCCGATCTTCTTGTTGTCTATATCGTCCCAAAAGCATATTACCCTCATCTAGTTTATCTATCTCCTTACGTTGAAGTTGCAACAAATTGTCGGGATACCCACGCTCCCTAAATTTCATATGCATTTCATCCAATCTTTTGGGTAATAATGCATCATCCGTTACAATACGTTTTACCCTGCTAAACTGAGACTTTGGAAGGGATTTCTTTACTTGTATAGGGTGAAAGGAGTCGAAGTGTAGCAGAGTATTTCTGTCAGCGGACTTGGTATACAAATCCACTGATAGAGCTGTGGAACACCAACACCTTAGTGTCTAAAAAAGAGACACAGTCCTCACTGCTGTCAGCCGTGAACTTGATATAGGGTAACGATTTATTTATGTCCCTTACAAATCCCTTTAGGGTCCAATGTGGCCCCGTCCATATGGCAAATACGTCATTGATATAACGAAACCTTGTATGGCAATATTAAGTGAACCATTCATTACTGTAAATATATTGTATCTCAAATATACTGTATGTGGAAATATACTGCCAATTTTTCGCAGAGAACTTATGACAGGAGAAAATTCACCAGATTTCTCTTGAAAAAGTGAACTTTTCAAGACATTTAGTAAATATGGAGATGTGTTGTGAAAATACACCTGGAGAAGTGAGGCGAACTTTGCTGAAGTTAGGTGAAGAGAAAATTCACACTTTAGCAAATGTGCCTCTTAACATCACCGGTAATAGCATCAGGTGTGGCAACATTGATGGTCCTCTGTTGCTTGTATATATGTAAAGGTTGTATGTAGAGGATGATTCTTCGTACAGCCAACTTTAAAAATGAAGACACCACAATCTGTAGGATGTTGAGTGTCTAACGGGTAAAACTACATGTCATCCTCCATTAGAACTTGATACATATTATCCTTCTGTTTAAGGATTGGCACTATCCATGATGCAGATTCAGCCATGGTGACAATCTCCTAAAAGCTGTAGAAAGTTAAACAAGTGAGAGATGAAATTGAAATAGCTGGGGGCGTGGCTAACCGGGCACCAGTGCAGACGCACCTTTACAGTGCTCCCCATCCAGCTGGCCAAATTGGCTAATACCAGCACCGCTACTCACCACCCGCCAAGGAGTACAGTCCGGCCGGTTTGGGGAAGGCTTCCGCTCCATAAAGAGCCTTTCTGGGAGTCGCTGGGGCCTGTGCGGTCTTCCCGACAGTCACGGCCTAGGGATACGCCGAAGCCGCGGCCTAGATTTAGCCCACGTGGTTGCGGCGCGACCAGACCGCAAGGGCCGCAAACCGGCGCTCCTCCGCAAAGCACCTTCCGACGCTGCACATAGCTGCCTCCAAGGGGTGAGTACCTCGGGGCCCCGTGGACATTTGCCATACCGCGCTTGTATAGCGCATCAGCCTTGCAGGCCTCCCATTAGCCTTGGCAGCTCAGAGGTGCGTCATCCCAGACCTCCCTGGCTGATTACCACTAGGCAGCCTTCCATCCTTGCTGCTTTGGGCACTGAGGGTCACCCCCACAGCTACTAATATTGCAAGGCCTAGGACTTATACAGCAAATTGACTTTTTTGCAGCCTACATTTTCACCAGGGAGCGGCATAGACCCTGTCCTTCCCAGGGGGCTACTTAGGGTCTCACGGAGGCCTCATACACTGGCTCCACTTAAGCGCTGGGACTGTCTGCACCCTATGATGGATATCTAATATTGACCGTGTGCTAGTGCTCATCTTGTTAAGTGGAAAATCCCTATACTGGCATGGGTAAAAACGGCAAAGTAAAGGAAGGCGTAAGAGACCCTCCGAAACAGTATAAGATGACCGAAACCCAAAAATTTTTAAAGAAATTTTTAGCTCCAGCTGAGCAGGAGAGGTCACGAGCAGAGTCTGACAGGCTGGAACGGGCTGAGAGAGAGGACCAGGCCTCTGATGACGACTCTACCGTTTCGGAAAGTAACACTTTTGCACTCCTAAAATCATTACCCACAAAACGTGATCTGAAAGATTTGGCGACCCAGATTAAAAGTGCGCTAAAGGAGGAAGTAGCTGAACTTAAGACTGAAATAGCATCCATTCATGCCAGGACTGACACTATTGAGTGCAGAACGGAACAAATTGAGCTATCAGTTGACTCACTACTCAACGTGTCTCAAATACAAAACAAAGCGATCCAATCTCTGACTCGACGGGTGGAGGATCTTGATAACAGAGGGAGGCGCTGTAATTTGCGCATAAGAGGTCTCCCTGAAACAGTGGAGGCAAGTACCCTTAAACGTACGGTAACTTCTTTGTTTAACTCTGTGCTCAACATGCCCGATACCAATGAGATACACATCGAAAGGGTTCACCGAGCACTACGACCTAAAGGACTTCCGTCTGATAAACCACGAGATGTCATATGCTGCCTGTTGCATTTCACTGTGAAAGAAGAAATCCTCTCTAAAGCACGACAACAGAAGCTGATTAAAATGGATGATGCTGAAGTCTCTATCATGCAAGATTTGTCATGGTACACGCTACAACAAAGACGACTCCTCCAACCCCTGACGAACTTCTTGAAGGAAAATAAAATTTTGTTCAGGTGGGGGTACCCATTTAGCATCCAGGCCACTATTGCTGGGAAATCACACACAATATCAGCACCTGAGGATCTGCGTCCCTTCCTACAGGCCTGTAATGCTCCGAAGCTTGATCTTTCAGAATGGGTTAAATTTGTACAGTTACCGACACCAACCCTGTTGCTGCATCAAGATCCTTGGAAAGAGGTGGAATCACCTAAGGCGAAAAGAAGCAGATCACGACAAACACCCGGGAAAGCTCCGGGAAGCCCTATGCCATCTAACCCTGGGTGAATTCCCAAAACAGCGGACGGTGTTTCAAGTTAATTAGCCGTTTTTTTTTTCCATCCCTTCTCTATTGTTATGCTCCACTTACGAAATTATTGTTCCATATTTTTGCTACTCATGAGCTCTAGCATTTTTCTACCACGGTGCTACTGCACGACACATGTTGCTCACTACCACCCCCCCAGCAATGGGCCAGACATATTGTCTGACGAATGGTCTGCATTTGCAGGAGAGAAGCCCATTTACACTGTATGTGTCTTTCCTTTTGGTTTTTTCTATGCTCACATACTTGCTAGGAATATGTTGTTCCAGTTACTGCATTGTGTTGGATTGCAAGACATGTGTTAATTATATTTCTACTACTTTTTTCTCCCGACCCTTCCCGGGTACCCTTTCCCACCCTGAGCTTGGAGGCTACGTTCTCGGTAAGAAATTTATATTATGTGCTGCTATTGATAAATATTGTTTGTATGATGGAGAGTAATTTGAAAATAATTTCTTTGAATGTGAATGGCTTAAATGTCCCGGAAAAGAGGAAACAACTGATAACTTTAATGAGGAAAAACAAAGGGGATATAATTTTACTTCAGGAAACTCATTTTAGGAACGAAGCTCCCCAAATGCATAAATTGGGTCAATATTCGCAATGGTTTTACAGTAATAATCCTCTGCAAAAAACGAAGGGGGTAGCGATAGCTATTAAAAGGTCAATTGATTTCAGGGTTACTGATACTCTTGTTGACCATAACGGTAGATATGTTTTGATAAAAGGCCTATTGTTTCATACTCCTTATACCATTGGTAGTTTCTATTTACCCAACCTCAATCAGGCGCAATACCTATCTAAACTGCATACGAAGATTTCTACCTTCTCAGAAGGGCTACTGATTCTGGGAGGAGATCTTAATATCGCCCTAAACCCCAAACTGGACACTTCCAAGGGACAATCCCTACTGACCCCTAAACACATTACTCGAGCTGCCAAATCACTACAAAACCTGAGAGTCATTGACTCCTGGAGGTTTCTTAATCCCACTGCTAAACAATACACTCATTTTTCTTTCCCTCAAAAGCGTTACTCCCGCCTGGATTATGTTTTCATCTCCCAACATTACTTGCATTGGCTAGTGAAAGCGGATATGGATAACATAACCTGGTCTGACCATGCAGCTGTTCATATTGTGATTAATGTACCAAACAAACCAAAACCGGTTTGGAATTGGAGGCTTAAGAAAATCTTTTAGATAATGCTGATTGTAGGGAAGAAATTGAGGGAACTATTAAGGAATACATCCCTAGAGTGGCTAATGATTCCACTTCGCATCAAACGAAATGGCAAGCGTTGAAATGTCTGATCAGAGGTATTTTGATCAAGCATGGCGCACGCCTCAAAAGACAGCGTCAGAGTACACTGGACAACTTATTTATTCAAATCCAACAGTTAGAGGCTCAGCACATTGCAAACCCATCGCTAGACAACCTCAAAATTCTAACAGCGAAAAGAACAGAATTAAGACAGATACTAAATGCCCAAAGCAAACATGCAATGATAAAGCTAAAACAAAAGTATTACGAATTTGGAAACAAATCGGGGAGATTGTTAGCCACTGCCCTAAAAAATAGACAGAACCTCTCTTATATACATAAAATAACTGACCAACAAGGGAACACACAGATCTTACCGACAAAAATAGCCGAAACCTTTAAACAGTATTATCGGGACTTGTACAGTATCCCCAAAACTATGACTCAAAATACATTGGAAGCGAGGATTGGAACTTATTTAGCAAAATATCCCCTACCAGGCATAGACGGTAATCTCCTTAAGGAATTGAGTGCACCATTCCAAAAACAAGAAGTACTGACTGCTATCAAAAATTTAAAACTGCACAAGTCCCCAGGGCCTGACGGTTATACTGGAAAATTCTACAAGGTTTTTTCTGCTCAATTGGCTCCCCTCTTTCTCAATTTTATAAACGAGATAGATGAGAACCATCCTTTGAACAAGGAGGCTTTACTCGCCTATATCACGGTCATCCCTAAACCAGGCAAAGACGCCACACTTTGTGGTAATTATAGACCCATATCGCTACTGAATATTGACCTGAAATTATACACAAAAATTATAGCGCAGAGACTTAACCCACTTCTTCCACTGTTGATACATGATGATCAAGTCGGCTTTGTCAAGGGGAGGGAGGGCAAGGAGAATACCATGAAAATTCTTAATCTAATTAGTTGGGCGAAGGCTCACCGAACGCCTTCTCTGCTCCTCTCCACTGACGCGGAGAAGGCGTTCGATAGGGTTAATTGGACGTTTCTCAAACTAGTATTAGAGGGGACTGGAATGGAGAAGCCTTTCAGGGATAAAATTATGGCTGTCTACACGATTCCCTCAGCCAAAGTACGGCTGAATGGTATCCTCTCTGACACTTTTGATATTAAGAACGGTACTCGACAGGGCTGCCCATTATCCCCATTACTATATGTTCTCTGTATGGAACACCTATTGATAGCACTCAGAAACAACTCGGATATCTCAGGGATGACTATAGACACACAGGAATATAAACTTGCTGCATTTGCAGATGACCTCCTCTTAGTCATAACCAACCCACATATTTCGATGCCCAATGCTATTAAAGAACTCGCGATTTATGGAGAACTCTCCAATTATAAAATTAATCTGACCAAATCTGAAGTCCTCCCTATTTATATGCAACAATCTTCGATTCATCAATTAAGGGCTAATTTCAACTTTCAATGGCAGACGGAGAAAATTAAATACCTGGGTGTATATATTCCTTGTGACCTGGGCAAAGTATATATCTACAATTATAAACCTATGATTAATACAATAGCTGCTTTGCTGAAAGATTGGGACAAAACCCACTTCACATGGACGGGTAGGATAGCTATAGTGAAAATGTAAATTTTGCCTAAACTGTTATACCTGTTTCAAACTTTGCCTGTCTTTGTCCCCCAGGGTTTCTTTCTCTCTTTAAACACTATAATTAGCAAATTTGTGTAGGCTAATAAACATCCTAGAATTAGCAGGCCTATATTATGCTTACCCAAAGGGAGGGGAGGATTAAGCCTACCTGACTGTTTTTCGTATTATCAAGCATGTTTATTGGCGAAGTTAGTTGAACATTCTAATGCTCAATCAACGAAGCAATGGAAATGTATAGAGGATAACGGAGTCAAATTCCCTGTCAACAACATCCTTTGGAACAGAGGGAAGCATGTGGCTCTTTCCTTGAAAGACAACCCTCAAACGTTAGCCCTGGAACAGTTCTGGTACAAATTTAACCGAAAGTATCAGCTTATTCCATTCCCCTCTCCGCTTCTTCCTTTGGGCCAAAACCTTGACTTTCTGCCAGGAATTTTGGACAAGGGAATGGCATCTGCTTTTGGGATACAAAACTTACAGCTGAAACATATCCTTAAAACAGACTCCTCTATGTCCTGTATAGAGAATTCCAAACCTGCGTGGGGAGAGAGAGATCACTGGAGATACTGCCAAATCCAACACTTTCTACAACTAAACCCAATGCTCCAACAAGCCACTCGACCACTGACTGAGTTTGAAACTCTTTGTGATAAAAAAATTGTTCCTCAGCATTTAATTTCCATGCTTTACAGGCTAATTTTACATACAAAGTTTCCTCAGTTGCCGCATTTCACAAAGTCATGGGAATCTGAATTGCAGCTAAGTTTGTCGGAGGCTGAATGGGAAAAAGTCTTCAGACTATTAGCGAAATGTTCTATAAATAACAAATTTCAGGAGAACTCTTATAAAATCGTATCGTATTGGTATAGAACACCTACTAAATTGTCCCAAATGCATCTGACACCAGATAATCTATGTTGGAGATGTCATAAAGACGCAGGGAATATTTCTCATATCTGGTTTTTCTGCGAGAAGTTGCAACCATTTTGGGATAGCATTAAACAGGCTTGTCGGGAGATTCTGGGCTATCAGGTTGATTTAACACCTCAATTACTCCTATTACTTCATACTGAGATTCCGGAACATACATTCAAGTATAGCCTGCTAAATCAACTATTACTAGCAGCAAAAATAATAATCCCAAGACACTGGAGAGAAGTCACTCCCCCGACTTTTGAGGAATGGGTTGCCAATGACAGGGATATTTACCTTATGGAGGAACTGACATCATATCAAACAGAGAAAAAAGATAACTTTATGTCGACCTGGCAGCCCTGGATCTCCTACTTACATGCACGTGACGAACTGTGAAAATATAGCAATATGCGGGAACGTTGGCCTTCAAGCTCCACCCCCCCCTTACCCCCTCCAACCCTTTTCTTTCTTTTCTACTTTCTTCTTTCTTTGACATTATTGGTGAGAGTTGATTTTTGAAATGTAATCGTACAACAGCATATGCTAACATGTCTGTATGTTGATCAGATGTGATTCTTTTTCCTGTGTTTAATGTACGCTTGCTTGTTCTTATTGAATAAAATATTCTTGAAATACAAAAAAAAAAGAAATTGAAATAGCTATATGGGTAAACATTTAGCTTCAATAAGATTCACACATATTACTGTAAGGAAAATTTGTATATACAATCCTCCATTTTTGTTAAATCTCATGGTTTCTTAGAGACATCCAAAGAGAGAAGTGGGTTGGTCATAGAAGAATTATATGTTTTATAAACGGTTATGGTGTATTGTGTTTGCCACTGGATTCTTACAATCTTAGAATCCTTTTATACCTTGCTAAATACAAGTACCTATTCTGTTGTGTTTGTGAAGGTTCTCATTCATCCAGGTCATGGTATATCTATAGTAAATCATATGGACTTCCTGTATTTTTTTTTGCTCTTGAAGGTGTTTTGCTTTCTTGGCAAAAAGATACAGCAAGTCTAGTTGATTTGACTTATTACTATAGGTAGACTTATTCCATTATTGTTCATGATAATATGACCATATGCTCTAGTTGGACTGTTACATTCAAGTTTATGGTTGATACTTCGTTTTATATCCCTCTGGAATGGGCAAAGTCCTTAGAGTTTAGTTGGGCCAATGTATCAGTGTTAAGAACAATCCAGTTTTTCTTCTGCTAGTTTTCCAAAAATTTTGATTTCAACTAGAGATGTGCCGAATTTGGAGTTGGTTTAGTATTTGGCCAACACTAGCCTTTTTTAGGAGGATTTCAAGAAATCCTTAGAGTTTGGATTTGGTTTGGCTGAACACTTATATTCAAGGTGGATGAACACGATCTGAACTACCAAAAATATATATATATTTTTTTAACGCAAGCATACCTGATTCCACAGATTGAAAGGAAACAAAGATAGTCTATTTCTCTGCTTGCTGCGACAAGTTCCCCATAGGCTAGCAGTGTAATGCAACCCCTCTCTTGCCTTCTATTGTGGAGGTCCCTCTGCTTTCCATAGTAAGTGGATGTCAGATTATCTGGAAAGCAGAATCCATCACTACATAGTGAAACAATGTAAGGGAGGGGTTGGATCACTCTGTGAGTCTGGGGAGGGCATAGGAACTGGTCCAATTGAGCAGTAGAGGACCACCTGGTACCCCTTAGTACTTATCTTCTCCTTCGACTGCTCAGTATTCTGTCCCTTACAATTCAGCCTCTTACTTTATTTAACTGTTGGTATGATGAGAGTTTTAATTACATTCATTATGTGTGGTGGATTGAATTGCACGGCATAATACTGCATAGTTTTTTTGTTGCATTATACCTAAAACGTTAACTATGATTTTGGGTAAATTCATAACAAGGAATTTGGACAGGACTTCTCTGTTTGGAATGAACACTGAGATAAGGATCATAAGGTGAGCAATTATTTGGCTTAGCCTAGCCAAGAGAATGTTCCTGATACCAGTTTGCACTCTACTTCAGACTACGTTGGCCATTTAAAAATGCTTTATCAGCTTCAAATATAACCGTATATAATGTAATCTAATCTTTGTAGGAGTTTAGTCTCAAGGTCAGGAATAAAGGAGTGATTTAGCAGGCTGGGATGTTGGATTGATACACAAGATGCTGAATTAGGGAAGCCTGGTTCGATTCCAGCTCCTTCTAACCTTCAGACATTACATTTGTGTTGGTCTACAATGCCAATCTAAAATAAGTCTGCTTGGTTTACGGATTTACTGCAGGTGTAAAATTGTTTGTACATCATTGGTTAAAAGCTGAAAAGCGCTAAAAGAATGCAGCTAAGGGTTCCTACAGTAAAGATGTGTAATTACCAAAAAAAGGATCTTTGCAGCTCACCATAAAGGCTTGCAATCAGACTGTTGGTGCACAAGGGCAATCCCAGCCCCTTCATGGTATAGATAAAACAGAGAAGACTGACTACAGGCAAGCATCTCAGGAATGCAGGGCTACCATTAGTTTATAAATATCAGTATTACATTGAGTTAAAAATAATCAGATGTACTTTATATAGGAATTGTGCCTTGTGCAGACAGCTCAGCCTCTCTATCTTTTGCCAGTGTCTCCTTATTGTTGGCCTGGGACTGCATTTTGCTAAGCTACAGCAGTAGGCTGTCATTCTAGCATAAATCCATGTAGAAAATCATATTTTTTTTAACATGTTTTCAGTAATCTTAAATTATGGTCCTTTACATCATTGGAAGACGTATTAACTGGAAAATCCCAGGCCCCAAACATTCTGGATGATAGATATATCATATGATGTGTATATCAACTGGACTTTTTATAGGCTGGGTTTGTGTAATGATGGGTTTCTTTTTGCTAAATAAAGAAATCCTCTACATTTGCACAGAAGATTTTTGCAGTTTTAAGTATTTACATATGTATCTATTTTTTTCTTTCAGGTAGGACTATATCGAAAACGATAGCAAAAAAGGTAAGACATTTTGCTTTCCCTTTGCAATGCCCAAGCCTATTTTAGTGGCATCTATTACCCATATATTGTGTTAACTCCTTTACATCATAGGTAAGTGTGGGGTTGGACCATGCTAGAGTTGCTCAAAGTATTGGTAATGTGGGGTTTATGTATTAAAATAGGCTCAGGCTCACCGTTGTCCAGTTAAATCACTCAGAAACTCCAGGGTGAGCTAATGCTGCCTATTTTGAGCACATAGAGCTGTTACGTAGATGGTCACACACAGACACCTAATTTATATATTATCAATACAGACAAATACAAGAGGTCCTCTGCACTCATTATCAATATATTTAGGACATTGAGACATTTTGTGCCTTAAAGAAGAATTCAACCATAAAATAAAAAAAAAAAACCCTACCCTACATAGACCCCCTCCTCCCCCCACCATCCTAGCTGTTACCCTGGGCAAACGCTTTACTTACCCCTCGGTGCAGATTCTGTCCAGCGGAATTCACAGCAGCCATCTTCCGGCTCTTCTGTAATCTTCGGAAAGAAATCGGCGCTTCGCAAATTCCGTGACTTGCATCTCATGCGTAGTTGTCGCAAAACAGAAAATTGCTCCAACTGCGCATGCGCTGATACAGCACTTACTACCCTAAAATTACCGAAGAGAAGAAGATGGCTACCATGAACTCTGCCGGACAGAATTTGCACAGAGGGGTCAGTAAAGACTTAGGGGCATTTGCCCGGGGTAGCAGATAGGCTGGAGGGAGGGGGGTCTATAAAGGGTAGGAGGTAGGGGGTTTTTTACTTTACGGTTGAATTCTCCTTTAAGCTACTAAAAATGCCTTACCCTTTAAACATAACAGGGATTGTTTGTCCATATTATCGCATACTGTTATTTTTTATCCTTGAAAATTAAAATGTATTTTCTTCTTAAAGCTAAACGGTAACAATCTTAAATCTGCCTGTATTTAAAGGAGTTAGATGCTATGTTGTCTCAAGCAACAAAGGCCAAACCAGGATGCACTTTTTTCCGAGATCTTGGAGATAAAGGTAACATTTTCTGTATATTATTTGGGTCTGGGCCATTGAAATGCATTTATTTTAAAGGGTTAGTTTAAAATAAGTATGTAAAAATCAGGGATGCACCGAATCCACTATTTTAGATACGGGCGAACCTCCAAATCCTTTGCGAAAAACTCGGGCAAATACCGAACCGAATCCTATTTTGCATATGCAAATTAGAGGCAGGAAAGGTAAAAGTGGGGAACATTTTTTTACTTCCTTTGTTTTCTGACAAAAAAAATTCACACGAGTTCCCTTTACGTATGCAAATTCAAATTCGGTTTGGAATCCTGGATTCGGTGCATTCCTAGTAAAAATCAACCTTTTTAACTGGTTTTCATTGCATTTAATGCTTCTTATATCATTTGCCTTCCTCTTCTGCCTATATTTAGTTGGCAGTTTATAATAGGGTTGCCACCTTCTTCCGAAAAACAGTCCGGGCGGGTCCGATGACATTGGGGGTGGGTATATGACATCAGAGGGCGGGTGCCAGTCCAGGGTGTACCCGTGACATCAGGGGCGGTGTCATGATGTGGCGATCTCCGATTGGCTGATCGTTGCACCATTCATTTTAATGCCTTAAAATTTGGAAATCCAGACAGGCAGTTTTCACCTGGACAGCCCTCCCAAAAACCTGTCTGTCCGTGTACAAATCTTCTTCACCATGAGGAGGTGCCCTCTTATTGTTATGCAGCCTGTATTATAATGCAGTGTATGCTAGTACCATGTATCTCCCTCTTTTTACCCTTATTTCTAGTTAGGAACAAGTCAGGTGATATATGATCTACAGTATCTTGCTGTAATCTACACGGGCAGCATGTTAATTGTAAATCTCTTTGCTGAACAAACACACATTCTTGCTTTATATTGCGCAGCGATGACATCTCTTTTCAGTAGAACTCACATCAAAGGGAGCCTGACGTTGTTGCACTGTGCCCGCTCCGTACCACTGAAAATATACAAACACACACAGCTCCATCCACATTGAGACCATTAAGGATTATGATGGGAGGCTATTTATATCATATAGAAGTTAGGAGTACTGACAGCCAGAGACATAACTAGAAGTAATGGGCCCCCGCAGCAAAATTATTTTAAGGCTTAAGCAATAAGACATTTTTTACGGAAAGTTTCTATAGAAATTGTGTACCAGTCAGTGTCCCGCTGCAGCAGTTGTTGGGTCTGCATCCTCTGTATCTGTGACCCTGGTGATGGGGAAATGGAATAAACTTGTAATCATAATGTTTTGTACATCATAGTGTTAAAATAAAATAGGAACAGCTTATTGGTCATTGCATCACAATTCTGTCACTGACATACTGTAACTCCACTAAAGGGGTTGTTCACCTTTAAATTAACTTTTATTATGATGTAGAGAGCGATATTCTGAGACAATTTGCATTTGGTTTTCATGTTTTATTATTTGTAGTTATTTAGCTTTTTATTCAATTTCAGCCATCTGGTTGCTAGGGTCCAAATTACCTTATCAACCATGTATTCATTTGAATAAGAGACTGGAATATGAACAGGAGAAGGCCTGAATAGAATTATAAGTAATAAAAAGTAGCAATAACAATACATGTGTAGCCTTATTTTTTTAGAAGGGGGTCACTGACCCCCATATGAATGCTGGAAAGAGTCAGAAGAAAAAAGGCAAATAATTCAAAATCTTTAACATATATGAGCCATTCTATAACATATTAAAAGTTAAGGTGAACCACCCCTTTAATTTCTCAATCTGCAACCCTCCACTTGTTGTCAAACTATTTCTACTTCTGGTATCGTCTACTACCAGAAACCTATTGAAAAACAGCTGGAATTTCCAGTGCAGCAAGAGTTGCAGGGCCGCACGTTGGAAATCCTTTCGCCTAAAGCTAACGTCTCTAGACTAAGGCCAGGCCCAGGCCAGCAATCTTAAAGGAGATCTCAACCCTAATAATAAATATGGCTAGAAATGCCATATTTTTTATACTGAGCTAATTGAACCAGCCTAAAGATTCAGCATCTCTATAGTAGTAATGATCCAGGACTTCACAATTGTCACAATAGTTTCCCATCTTGGATTTTGTTAGGAGTGTCTGTGGGGTTGTTGCAAATTATCAAGCAGAAAATAAGGTTGGCCTGTAATATAAGATGATGCTACAGGGCTGATTATTAAATTCTGATGCGAATTGCACTGGTTTCTGAACTGTCATGTACCAATAAGGATTTTCTAATCAGCCTTATATATTGTGACATTTATATTCTATATATATATATTCAGTATCTAATGCATCAGTCCCCAAGCTCAGTAAGTGACAGCAGCACAGAGCATGAGCAGTGAATCAGCAGAAAAGAAGATGGGGAGCTACTGGGGCATCTTTGGAGACACAGATCTTTACTGCTAAAGGGCTGTGGTTGCCTTGGGCTGGTACAGAAGCCCAAAACATAATGTACAGGAATGGGATTCGTACTCTGGAAACCCATTATCCAGAAAGCTCCGAATTATGGAAAGGGCATCTCCCTTAGACTCCATTTTATCCAAATAATTAAATTACATTTTTAAATGATTTCCTTTTTCTCTGTAATAATAAAACAGTACCCTGTACACAATCCAGATTAAGATATAATGAATCCTTATTGAAAGAAGAACCAATCCATTGGGTTTATTAATGTTTATATGATTTTTTCCTAGACTTAAGGTATGAAAAATTACAGAATGATTTGTTATACAGAAAGCCCCAGGTCCCAAGCATTCTGGATAACCGGTTCCATACCTGTACAACATTTCTGCCCTACTTCTTTAGTTAAACTTTAGTTCTCCTTTAATGTCTTGAATAATGGCAGGAGGACTACTGTGTCTGCTACAGTGGTGTGAAAAACTATTTCCCCCCTTCCTGATTTCTTATTCTTTTGCATGTTTGTCATACTTAAATGTTTCTGCTCATCAAAAACCGTTAACTATTAGTCAAAGATAACATAATTGAACACAAAATGCAGTTTTTAAATGAAGGTTTACGTTATTAAGGGAGAAAAAAAACTCCAACTCTACATGGGCCTGTGTGAAAAAGTGATTGCCCCCCTTGTTAAAAAATAACTTAACTGTGGTTTATCACACCTGAGTTCAATTTCAAAGGTTATAAAGCCATTTCTAAAGCTTTGGGACTCCAGCGAACCACAGTGAGAGCCATTATCCACAAATGGCAAAAACATGGAACAGTGGTGAACCTTCCCAGGAGTGGCCGGCCGACCAAAATTACCCCAAGAGCGCAGAGACAACTCATCCGAGAGGCCACAAAAGACCCCAGGACAACATCTAAAGAACTGCAGGCCTCACTTGCCTCAATTAAGGTCAGTGTTCACGACTCCACCATAAGAAAGAGACTGGGCAAAAACGGCCTGCATGGCAGATTTCCAAGGCGCAAACCACTTTTAAGCAAAAAGAACATTAAGGCTTGTCTCAATTTTGCTAAAAAACATCTCAATGATTGCCAAGACTTTTGGGAAAATACCTTGTGGACCGACGAGACAAAAGTTGAACTTTTTGGAAGGTGCGCGTCCCGTTACATCTGGCGTAAAAGTAACACAGCATTTCAGAAAAAGAACATCATACCAACAGTAAAATATGGTGGTGGTAGTGTGATGGTCTGGGGTTGTTTTGCTGCTTCAGGACCTGGAAGACTTGCTGTGATAGATGGAACCATGAATTCTACTGTCTACCAAAAAATCCTGAAGGAGAATGTCCGGCCATCTGTTTGTCAACTCAAGCTGAAGCGATCTTGGGTGCTGGACAATGACCCAAAACACACCAGCAAATCCACCTCTGAATGGCTGAAGAAAAACAAAATGAAGACTTTGGAGTGGCCTAGTCAAAGTCCTGACCTGAATCCTATTGAGATGTTGTGGCATGACCTTAAAAAGGCGGTTCATGCTAGAAAACCCTCAAATAAAGCTGAATTACAACAATTCTGCAAAGATGAGTGGGCCAAAATTCCTCCAGAGCGCTGTAAAAGACTCGTTGCAAGTTATCGCAAACACTTGATTGCAGTTATTACTGCTAAGGGTGGCCCAACCAGTTATTAGGTTCAGGGGGCAATTACTTTTTCACACAGGTTTGGATTTCTTTTCTCCCTAAATAATAAAAACCCTCATTTAAAAACTGCATTTTGTGTTTACTTGTGTTATCTTTGACTAATAGTTAAATGTGTTTGATGATCAGAAACATTTTGTGTGACAAACATGCAAAAGAATAAGAAATCAGGAAGGGGGCAAATAGTTTTTCACACCACTGTATATACCAGAGCTGTATATTGAGAAGGTGTTGGGACTGTTTCAATACAGTTTACATTTCAGTAAGTGTATGGCCATAGTGCGAAATTCAGAATATAATCAAAACCATCACCTCTCAAAACACGTATTTCCCTTAATGGGGTAGATTACCTTTCAGTTATCTTTTACTATGTCTTTGAATGGCCATTCTGAGCAATTGTATCAATTTGTAGTTGTAGTTGAGTTGTATCCAAAAATCGTCCAGCTATTGGTCAAATTAGAAGATGCCATTAGTAGTGGATCTTATAATGTAAACCTGACGAAGGGAGGTGCAAACCCCCTCGAAACGTTGTTCTGTACTTGGAATGGTAAAACTGGCAAAAATAAAGGATTATTTGGACAGCAAGAAGTGGTGAAGTGCTTGCCTTTACTGTGAAATTTTGCTGAATGTGGACGTGGCCGTATGTCTAAGGGCAGGACTCCACGGACGATTCCACCGCGCAAAAACGCGTCACGTCGGATGCGATGGAAATAAGGGAAGTAATGCTATTGTCGGATCAGTCACATGTCGACGAGACACGACTGTCGGACGCAGACACGATCCGACAATAGAATGACTTCCCATAATTTGCGCTATGCGTCGGATCGCGGCGGAATCGTCCGTGGAGTCCTGCCCTAAGGAATAGCCCCACCATATGCAACAACACCTGCAGAGTGTACAGTAAGTAGTGCTCCCTATATCTCTTATTTGTTTTATAATGTATGGCCACCTTAACGATGATGTTAGTGCTACCCCAGTGACAGATATTCATATACAAGGCATTTCAGTGCGGTCACCTCGGGTATCCCTTGGTAAGACACCTATAACTGTCGTCTCCATTCCCAGATTCATGTTGTGCCAATCTTCCCCAACATCCCTTATAATGAAAATTACCATTTTACTGTTGGAGACTGATGACTTTCCTTTATCTTTTAATTTGCCCCAATATAAACGGAAGTAAATGATGTTTACTCTTCAGTAAGCGGTGTTTAAACATGCCACACTGAAATGTCTCCTGTATGATATAAGCTTCCACTGAGTGATTAATCCCTGAGTGCCTGGGGGGGCTTTGCAGTGCCTTTCAGGTCATTTGACACGGGAGGATCTAAAACAGCAATTTATTTTCCGATTTCAGCATCCCCGGTGCTAAAGTGCAAATTGCAGCTTTATGGAACATTATAACCACTACCTACATTCTTTCACATGTAAACAAGGTTTAAAGGGGTAGTTCACCTTTAAATTAACATTTTGTATGTTATTGAATGTCCTTTTTTTAAGCAACTTTTGACTTGCAGTCATTTTTTTTTATAGTTATTTTTATCATTTGTGGTTTTTGAGTTGTTTAGCTTTTTATTCAGCAGCTCTCCAGTTTGCAGTTTGTCATCTGGTTGCTAGGGTCCACATTCCCATAGCAACCATGCATTGATTTGATTAAGAGCCTACAATATGAATAAGAGAGGCCTGAATAGAAAGATGAGTAATAAAAAGTAGCAATAGCAATCAATACATGCGTAGCCTTACAGAGCATTTGTTTTTAGATGAGGTCAATGACTCCAACTTGAAAGCTGCAGAGAGTCAGAAGAAGAAGAAGAAGAAGGCAAATAATTCAAAAACTATAAAAAGAAAAAATGGAGGCCAATTAAAAGTTGCTTAGTATTGGCCATTCTATAACATACTAAAATGTAACTTAGAGGTGAATCACCCCTTTAAATGGGGATCACTGACCAAACCAGCCAAAAAAAACTTGCTCTGCGAAGCTACATTGTTAATGTTGTTTTTTATTACATATCTTATGCCCTTTTATTAGACACCAGTGGGATCACCTGACTATAGCTGGGAAGGGAATGTCGCTGTCTTAAATATATTGATAATGGGTTGAGTGCAGAGGACTCTTGTATTTGACTATATGTATTTTGTGGTCACAGCCTCATTGCACCCCCGCCTAATGGTTTTTTAAAAAATAGTGGTGAGCACAACTTTCCCTTGTTTGTTATAGTTTATACAGGAGCAGTGACCAGCTCCATGTTGTAGCTCCCACCCTTCCCAGCTATAGTCAGGTGATCCCACTGGTGTCTAATAAAAGGGCAGCCAAGTATGGAGGTTTACTTTGAAAGCAGCAAGTTAAGTTGCAGGTAATACCTAGTCCCTTTGTAAAATGTATAATGAAGCAATAGAATTCTTAATGAATCAGATAAAATTGAGCATAGGACTGGCCAGATATGGGATGACTTTGACGTAGTTGGCCAGCTTAAATATATTGCAATATATGGACAAACAATCCCTGTTTTGTTTAAAGGGTAAGGCATTTTTTAGTAGCAGTATGCACAAAATGTCGCTGTCTTAAATATATTGATAATGGGTTGAGTGCAGAGGACTCTTGTATTTGACTATATATATATATATATATATATATATATATATATATATATATATATATATATATATATATATATATATATATATATATATATATATATATATATATATATACACAGGTACGAAACATGTTATCCAGAATGCTCGGGGCCTGAGGTTTTCCGGATGAGGCTATTTCTATAATTTGTATCTTCATAACTTATGTCTACTGAAAATACATGGAGTCCCCGGGTAGCAAACATCCTACTTACATACAACTCGCAGTTAAAAATTGAGGCTATTACAGTAATGTACTGCAGTTTAGCTTGCCCTTTATTAGCATTTAGCTTTAATAAACCACCCACCCCAACACCCTCGCAGGGATCTGCAACCTTGGCTCTCCAGCTGTTAAGGAACTACAAGTCCCACAATGCAATTAAGGAGTCTAATGAAGGAGTCTAAAGGCAGATGCATTGTGGGACTTGTAGTTCCTTAACAGCTGGAGAGCCAAGGTTGCAGATCCCACGGTGTGTGCTGTCTACTGTAGAGCACAGAAAGTTATAAATAAATATTTTTTTTTTAAGACAAATATCTGTCGAAGTTTTGTTTGATAGGTAAATGTACCTTTTCCTACTTACATACAGATTCAGCTTAAAGGAGCTGTTCACCTTTGAGTTAACATTTAGTATGTGATAGAGAGAGTGATATTCTGAGATAATTTGCAGTTGTTATTTATCTTTTTATTCAGCAGCTCTGCAGTTTGCAATTTCAGCAATCTGGTTACTAGGGTTCAAATTACCCTAGCAACCATGCATTGATTTGAATAAGAGACTGGAATATGAATAGGAGAGCCCTGAATAGAAGGATCAGTAATAAAAAGTAGCAATAACAATACATTTGTAGCCTTACAGAGCATTTGTTTTTTTAGATGTGGTCATTTGAAAGCTGGAAAGAGCCAGTAGACGTGAGTAAATTTATTCTAAAACTGTAAAAAATTAATAAAGAAGACCATATGAAAAGTTGCTTAGAATCAGCCATTCTATAACATACTAAACGTTAACTTAAAGGGGAAGCACCCCTTTAACAACAGACCTACACACCTTATGATGTATGTAACCTGGGGACTGCCTGTAATTTAAAAGAATTTAAAAAATTTATAGGATTGTTATCCAATAAGGGTCAATTATATCCTAGTTGGGATGAAGTAGAAGGAACTGTTTTATTATTACAGAGAAAAGGGAAATCATTTATTATTATAAAATTTTATATTATTACAGTATAAAATTTAATTATTTGAATGAAATGGAGTCTATGGTAGATGGGCTTCCTATAATTCGTATCTTTTTGTATAATGGGTTTCTGGATAATGGATCCTATACCTGTATATTTTCATTAACTGATGACAGTGACTATAATTGTGGATGCAATTCTGTTGGTCCAAATCACTCAACTGAACTGGCCCATTACTTGATACTGTGTGAATGTAGATGGATAAGATTTCCAGGTGGAATCTGTGCCAGAGTTCTGCAGCGGGTAAGCACAAAAACCTGCGGTACCCTGCGGGTTGCAGGTAGAAGTTTCGGGAGCAGGTATAGACGCGGGTCGGCGGTTCTCCGGGTTTGCAGGTCACGGCTGGGGTCGCTGGTCAATAGCAAGTTTTACTCCTTTTTTTCTGATCACGCCTACTTCCAATGATGTCACTTCCGGTTTACAACAACAGCACTTCCTGTTTTACTGCTTTTTTGCTCCTTTTTTTCTGATCAGCACTTCCTGTTTCTTGATAATCAGCGGGTCACGGATCGGGTTGCGAATAAGGTACTTGTGGGTTGGGCCCAGTAGCGGGTCCAAGTGGGTAAGTATGCAGGTTGCGAGTCCGGGTTGGGGTCACGGGTAGGGATGTCGCGGACTGTTCGCCCGCGAACTAATTCGCGCGAACATCGACTATTCGCGTTCGGCGAATGTTCGCGAACGTCGCGCGACGTTCGCCTTAGCTGGCGCTTATTTTTGCCCTCTCACCCCAGACCAGCAGATACATGGCAGCCAATCAGGAAGCTCTCCCTCCTGGACCACCCCCACACCCCCTGGACCACTCCCCTTCCATATATAAACTGAAGCCCTGCAGCGTTTTTTCATTCTGCCTGTGTGTGCTTGGAAGAGCTAGTGTAGGGAGAGAGCTGTTAGTGATTTGAGGGACAGTTGATAGTAACTTTGCTGGCTAGTAATCTACTTGATACTGCTCTGTATTGTAGGGACAGAACTCTGCAGGGATTTGAGGGACATTTTAGGTTAGGTAGCTTTGCTGGCTAGTAATCTACCTTCTACTGCAGTGCTCTGTATGTAGCTGCTGTGGGCAGCTGTCTGTCCTGCTGCTGATCTCTCATCTGCATCTGTTCTTCAAACAACTGCCACCTAGCTGTCTAAATATCAATAATAATACCGTCTCCAGAAACACCACCCGAGTGACGTTTTTCAAGCAGCAATAATATATTCCGTATCCAACGGCTGTAGTGTATACGTTGCCCTTGCAGGCATTATTTGCCCAGTCTTTAACCAAGTGCCACCTAGCTGTGTGAGCTTTTTCACATTCCGTGTCCAGAAACATCACCTGAGTGACGTAGTGTGATTTCTGCCCTTTACAGCACAAAACGCAGCGCTGTGTCAACAATGGATTTTTCAGATACATTTTTGCCCTTGATCCCCCTCTGGCATGCCACTGTCCAGGTCGTTGCACCCTTTAAACAACTTTAAAATCATTTTTCTGGCCAGAAATGTCTTTTCTAGCTTTTAAAATTCGCCTTCCCATTGAAGTCTATGGGGTTCGCGACGTTCGCGAACTATTCGCATGTTTTGTCGCAAGTTCGCGAATATGTTCGCGAACATTTTTTCCGCCGTTCGCTACATCCCTAGTCACGGGTCGGGTTCGGGTTTAACAAATTGGTTCCGCACAGGACTCTAATCTGTGCGGAAATTTCCAATGGTAAATCCATTTAGCCAGTGATCTGAATGGGCTGCACGGCTCTATCTGCGCACTGCTCAAATCCCAGATCTGGCCCTTTTGTTGGCCAACATCGCTGGCATGAAATGAATAGAATACCCCTTTGTTCTGTGGTGTCATTGAAGTTTATGTTTCAAGCTTTGAAGTGCAGTTTTCGTGGAGGAAGAATGAAGATCACCTTGCAGAAAGGACATATTCCCCTGTTACAGAGAAGTCTCTCCCTTGGCACGAGGCCCGGCCCAGTAATCAGTGCAATCTAGTAACCTGTTTCCATATTCCCTGTGAAATCCCTACATCTCCTCTGTTCCAAAGCAGCGCAGAAACCAAATACTTTGATCCTTCTCAGTAACATTAGAGGAGTACTAAATATGACAAAGTGCGCTTAATTTATTTTCCCCTTCTTATAAACAATGAACATTTCGGAGCAAAGAAAGAGGGAGAAATCCCAGGATTTAGTGCCGACTCTTTTATGAAAACAAATAAATGTTACTCCTTTAAGTGAGCAAAAGCATGAAACAGATGCTTATGTTTTACCCAAACAAACCGACTCTCGGCGCAGCACCAACAGAGGAGCCGGCCTTTGCGCCGTCCAAGTCTTAAAGGATGACGCTGAACTACGTGAAACTGATCCGCACTGCAATTATTTGTGTAAATGTGACACGGTAACATAAACTGCATTGTCTCTAGTAAAAAATGAGGCCAAATGCTTGAAATCCGCTTTTGGCCATACGTCTACCTATTGGAATGATGTTTCTTTCCCATCCTAACGTTTTCTTTCTCTTTCAGGACTGATTTCTTACACGGAATATTTATTCCTGCTGACAATTCTCACAAGTAGGTTTTTCCCTTAATTCGTCTTTGTTTTTAAACAGAGAAAGGGTCTTTTCAGCCAGCTAAAAGTCATTGGAGGCTGATACAGGGAAGGTGTTAGGGGAGGATAGAGGGCCCATCCTGGAAGAAAATGTTCCTGGTAAACATGAACAGTTTATTATACATTGTGTAGAATACAAGTATTTATATGAGGAATGTGCAACTGTCTCCCTCCTTCCTGAGACCCCAACCATGCTGCATTAGCTCTGTGCCACAACTCCTGTGCTTGATGATTCTGTATAGACACAAACTCACATGAAAAACAATTTCCTAGCTGACCCTGTAGAATGATGCTGTCTAACTGTTACCATGAGGTGGACCAATCATTTGTTATATTACATGTTCGGGGACAAGATTATATAGTGAATAAAGTCATGGAACTCCGAGATAACTTCTAATATCCTCATATTTTACAACTGGGGGTACTTTATTTATTATAATACACAAATTTCAGTGAGTCATGCAACAGAAATGACATCAGAACTCACCGTTTATAACTGATGACATCAGAACTCACCGTTTATAAGAATATAATTTACAAGATATTCATGGCTTTTGTGTATTATATAGTGAATAATGTACACCTTATAACAATATAAGGATATTATAAGTCATAGAGGAGTTCCATGATATATATATATATATATATCTATATATATCTATATATATCTATATATCTATATATCTATATATCTATATATCTATATATCTATATATCTATATATCTATATATCTATATATCTATATATCTATATATCTATATATCTATATATATATATATATATCTATATATCTATATATATATATATATATATATAAAATACACAAAAGCCATGAATATCTTGTAAATTATATCCTTATAAACTGTTCTGATGTCATTTCTGTCACATGACTCACTGAAACGTGTATTATAATAAATAAAGTAACCCCAGTTGCAAAATATGAGGATATTAGAAGTTACCTCGGAGTTCCATGACTTTGTACTTTATTCACTATATATATATATACGAAATCCAAGGGTGCACTCCGTTGACTCGGTAGAAACCTGGGTGCCAGCCAAAGTAAATAGATATTGCAGAAAGAAGCGACACTCACAGGATGTTTTCAATGCAGGATAGTTGTGTATTTATTCCACTCAACGCTTCGATCCCCCACAGGGATCTTCGTCAGGAGATTACAAACAAACACTTTGTTTGTAATCTCCTGACGAAGATCCCTGTGGGGGATCGAAACGTTGAGTGGAATAAATACACAACTATCCTGCATTGAAAACATCCTGTGAGTGTCGCTTCTTTCTGCAAATATATATATATATATATATATATATATATATATATATATATATATAAATATAAATAGTGAATAAAGTACCTCCTCTTGTAAAATATAAGGATATTATAAGTTACAGAGGAGTTCCATGGCCATATAAAAGAATGAGGCAGTAGGCTTTCATAAAGATCATGGAACTCCGAGGTGACTTCTAATTTCCTCATATTTTCCAACAGGGGGTACTTTATTTATTGTAATACACAAGTTTTAGTGAGTCATGTGACAAAAATGATATCACTACTCAGTTTATAACTGATGACATCAGTAGTCACTGTTTATAAGGATATAATTTACAAGATATTCATGGCTTTTGTGTATTATAATGAAATTGTGTCATTAGTAGAGTCCTTGAGCAGTCTGGTGGCCATTAGAATCTCTTTTTAAGCTGGCCATAGATGCAAAGATCTGATCGTACGAGTCAACGTACGATTGGACTTTCCCATCTCCTGACCTGCCACTAACCATTCAGATCAAAGTCTTACCAATCCGATCAAATAAAGTAGTAAATGAACAGATCAGCCAATGTTCTGCCCCTGACAGCAATCGTACGATAGTTATGTCTGACAAAGCTAGTGACAGTCTCCCACTGAAAATCGTACGATCGGCAATACACGCAGAGATATTATCGGCAGCCGACAGAAATTTTCTAACCTGTCCGATCAACCAAAAAACCGATCTCTGCCCGAAGGAAAAATGTTGGGACTCTCCACACATGGTCTGAAAATGCACAGATCTGCTCTAGAAGAACCCCCATGTTTTTTAGTCTCACCATGCAGTCCATCTTGCCATGGGTTAGGGCAGTGTTCTCCAACAAATGGCTCATAAGTAACATGTTGCTCACCAACCCCTTGGATGTTGCTCCCAGTGGCCTCAAAGCAGGTGATTATTTTTGAATTCCATGCTTGGAGGCAAATTTTAATTGCATAAAAACACTTGTACTGCCTAATAGAGCCTCCTGTAGGCTGACAGTCCACATAGGGGCTACCAAATAGCCAATCACAGTCTTTATTTGGCTCACCCATGAACTTTTTTCATGTTTGTGTTGCTCCCCAACTCTTTTACATTTGAATGTGGCTCATGGGTAAAAAAGGTTGGGGATCCCTCGGTTAGGGAAAATAAAGTTTGAATTATGAAACTGGACTGTTAGTTTATTTATACCGGTAGTAACATTAATATTTTACTAACAGCTATGAACTATGCATCAGGGTTCTTAGAAAATGCTCTTTCTTGACCAGTAGCTGCAGGATATGGACACAGTAACCCACTAGAAGCATTGATCTTGATAAGATCTTGATAACAATGGGGACACCATATTTGATCTACTAAATCAGTTCCCATTGTCAGCACTAGATTATCTTGGGGGGTAAATTTTGGGTCAGCCTAAAGGTCAGTTTTGATCAGATTTGGTGGGTGGAATACTAATATATTCTTTCCTGGAGCAATTCAGACTTTATATATGTGAAATAGTTATGAATAAAGAGCAGCTTTCACCCAGCAATCCTAAGAGCGCATCTTTAAGATGCAGCTAGATATGCCTTCAGGGAAGCTGGATTTGATTAGCGACATAATAATTTGACACCAACTAAAATGTTTTAAACATAAGATGCTTGAATTCAGCATATTGACTCCTGAGGGCATTGCTTATTGTGATACACACTCTCCACGGTATTGTTAGCTGAATTCCATTTTTATGCTTTTGTCACAGAACCATCCCTTGTCCTTAAAGGAGTTGTTCACATTCCAAACACTTTTTCAGTTGAGTTGTTTTCAGATTGTTCTCCAGCAATAAAGACTTTTTTCATTGACTTTTCAGGTTTGATTTTTTTTTTTTACAGTTTTTCCAGAATCTAAGCTTAAAGTTTCATGTCCTTGTCTCTGGTGTTTGAGTCTGGCAGCTCAGTAATTCAAGTGCAGACTCTAAACTGTTACAATTTTGCAATATTTAGTTTTTATGTTTTTCAGTAGCATCTCTGGAGTATTAGCAACTATTGTATCAATTCTAACAGCTGCCTGTAATGAAACTCAGGGATTCTGCTCAGCAGAGACAAAGATAAGAAATATATCAATTAAATGTATCAATTTAAAACAGTTTAGAGAGTCGGCGACCCCCTCCTAGAGCTGCTTTATAAAAACATAAGTAGTTGAAAAACGAAACTTTACACATCAATATTGGAAAAAAGTTCGCACATATAATAGAAAGTAATTGGAAAAAGTCTTTATGTCTGGTGAACTATCTGAAAAAAGTGTTGGAAGGTGAACAACCCCTTTAAAAAGTAAATGGAATTTTAAGAAAGTTATGAAAAACAGACTCTAGGCATATTTCAGTAAATCCTCTGCCTGGCTTCTTTAAACAAACATTAAAATAGCAATTGGCACCTATAAAGCACAGCCGTTTGATCGGGGAGACCCTCTGTATTTCTGTGTGTAGTGCTACCACAGACCAAGAGATGCCCAACTCCTTGAGTTTCCAGCGGTATTCTAGAAGGGCAACATGTGCATCTCTATTTACAAGGAGCAAATTCCAGGGGCAGGGTGCATAGTGCTAAAAACATGGTGTTTTGCATGTGTTTCAGCCCTTTGCACCTTGCCCCTTTTAATAAGTAAGCCTGCAAATTGCTATGCTAGTTTTCCTTTAAATGCTATAAAAACCAAGAGTTTGAATATAGCTCTAGTGCCACCTACAGGGAAAATATGCTAACTTTTCCTACAAGGTATGCACCATTTAAAGGTGCCGTTACACAATGTTAAGAATTATAGGCGCACATATTTTTGGGTCACAAAGTAGTTCCCACATGCCTTCAGTCCCCATGGGATATCAGTACTGAAGTTAAATTAATAATTGTTCTGGGGTTGCCTTTGTTTATAAATGGCTTTGAACCACTGCTTTCAGTGCCAACTTCTGTGTCCCCTTAATGGCACAAAGCTAAGATCTTATAGTGGCAGATGAGATTTAATATAGATAAATACAAGGCTATGCCTGATTTTAAAACATATATGTTATATATAGGTTTTATGGAGCACCATGGAATATGTTTGCACGTTGTAATTAAACTATAATAGAGCTATAGGATCTGTTCTCCTGAAACCCGTTATGCAGAAATCTCCAAATTACAGAAAAGCTGTCTCCCATAGACTCCATTTTATCGAAATAATCCACATTTTTCAAAATGATTTCCTTTTTCTCTGTAATAAAACAATACTTTGTACTTGATCCAAACTAATATGATCAATTTGGAAGCAAAACCATCCAATTGGGTTTATTTAATTTTACATGATTTTCTAGAAGATAAAATTACAGAAATGTATCTAGAAAACTCCAGACCCCGAGCATTCTGGAAAACAGGTCCCATACCTGTAGTAACATTAGTAGAACTTAGTTCGAGAGAAGGAATAGAGGAAAAAAAGTTAGAATTTTGAATGGTCGAATATGGCTACTTCGACCTTCGACTACGACCTTCGACTTTGAATCGAACGATTCGAACTAAAAATCGTTCGACTATTCGACCATTCGATAGTCGAAGTACTGTCTCTTTAAAAAATTCTTCGACCCCCTAGTTCACCACCTAAAACCTTCCGAGGCCAATGTTAGCCTATGGGGAAGGTCCCCATAGGCTTCCTAACAATTTCCTGATCGAAGGCATATCCTTCGATCGATGGTTTAAAATCCTTCGAATTATTCATTAGATCGTAGGAATAGCACAAAATCTTCGACGTTCGAATATCGAGGGTTAATTAACCCTCGATATTCGACCCTAGGTAAATGTGCCCCTTTGTGTATAATATGCCGAGATTCAAGATTCCTGAATCTTTCAGGAAGGGTTTGGTTGAATCACAAACTGAATCTGGACATAATGTGCAAATTAGGGTAAGGAAGTGGAGGGGCCACATGCAGTGCATAGAAATTTTTTCCTTGATCATGTGACCTAAATTCTCATGATTTTAAGGGTTTGGTTTAGCAAGGCACTTGCACCTTGCTCCTCAATTCAGAAATTAAACGGGCTGGCAATGAGTACACAGTCGGAACTTCTGTGAGCCTGCACTTTGTTACAGATTCTAAGTCCCTGGTTAAAAACAGACATCTTCTGTCTTTCCCGGGGAGTTATATTTCATACCGATCCAGTTCACTTGGCTCAAGAGGCACCAGAATGCAGCCAATCTCTGAAATATCTTAGAACAACATTCCATCGTCAAAAAAAAAAAAGTTTAATTTCAAGAGAGAATGTTCTTTACATTGGACGTTTGTAGCAGCTTTTCCTTTTAGGCTTTCGCTGTAGGTTGTTAGAGTTCACTAGCAATAGCAATCTTAAGACAAATTAAAAACGTATCAAATAAACATTCTGGCATATGTTCAGAAGTAATTTAGAACAAAATCTGGCATCCTGAATACTTACAGTATATTAAAGATTAACGTGAGCTCCTATTAGCTTAGTGAGATCTAACAGAAGAACAAAATTGGGGATGAAAATAACAATCTATTATATGAAATGCTTGGGAACTGGGCTTTTTCCAGAAAGTGGAACAATGTGCCATACAGGTACAGGTATGGAACCTGTTATCCAGAATGTTTGGGGCCTGGTGTTTTCAGGATAACAGATGTGATCTTCATACCTTAAGTCTACTTAAAACATAATTAAACATGAAATAAACCCAAATAGGCTGGTTTTGCTTCCAATAAGGATTAATTATATCTTAGTTGGGATCAAGTACAAGCTACTGTTTGATTATTACAGAGAAAAAGGAAATAATTTTAAAAAATTTGAACTATTTTGATAACATGGAATCTATGGGAGATGGCCTTGTCGTAATTTGTAGATTTCTGGATCACAGGTTTCCGGATAACGGATCCCATACCTGTAATTGAAATCTTTAATTTTTTTTTTTTTTTTTTAAAAAAATAGGATTGTTTTTAAACCAACATGGTTTTGTTCCGCTTAGATACCATCAAGTACAAACCTTTTATATTATGAAAGCGAAAATAGTCAATGAGACAAAAATAAAGTATTGTGTTTAAATAGGGCACTTTGGGAAATGGCATTTCCTTAAAGGGGAACTCCACAAAAACATAACTTAAGCTTTTTAAAAAGTACACAATATCAAGAAACTTTGTAATATACATCAATTAAAATATATGCAGACTTTTCATGATTTTTAATGGTTTCTGACAGTTCCCTAAGCCTAGCCCACTGCTCTCCTGCTGATCTGTCTGACTACTTTGCTGAGCTGGCTGACTACTGTTACTTTGTATCAACAGCCATCTGTCCTCAGCCTGCATCCTCCAAACCCCACAATTCCCTGCACATGTGATCTCAATAAGGAACAGAGTGCAATGTATTGTGGGTTATGTAGTTCCGGCATGCTGTCTGTAAGCTGTGGAGAAGTTGTTGCAGCTGCAGCAATAAGTTTTAGTTTGTAGGCTATTGTTGCTCTGAAAACTTTGTGTACTGAACAGTCTCTAAATCACTACCGAATACCGACCCAATCTTAGTCTTAAAAGGAGAATGAGAGGTGAAATCACTGGGGAATGCCATTTGTCAGGCACCCCCAGTGATTATAATCACTAACTGACACCCCAGGCCAGTTACTTCACTAGAACAGGAATGGGTAGAAAATGACATGGAGAGGCTCTGGCTAATGGTTGTTCACCTTTATGTTAACTTGGGGAGGCCCATTTATCAAAGGATGAATTTTGAATTCATGTGAATATTTTTAAATTCAAATATAATCACAATTCGACTGGGAGGTTATTTAAGAAAAAAATTGAATGACTTATATTCGATCAAATGGTTCCGACCCGAAAATTCGAATCAAATTTTTCTCCCGAAAAAAACTCGAATGTCAGAATGGCTATTAACATCTCTAAATGGCTCAACAGACCTCTGCCATTGACTTGTACATGAACTCGGCATGTTTTAGGTGGCAAATATTAGAATTAGGACTGTTTCCACTAGGGATGCACCGAATCCAGGATTCGGTTCGGGATTCGGCCAGGATTCGGCCTTTTTCAGCAGGATTTGGATTCGGCCGAATCCTTCTCCCTGGCTGAACCGAATCCGAATCCTAATTTACATATGCAAATTATGGGCGGGGAGGGAAATCGTGTGACCTTTTGTCTCAAAACAAGGAAGTAAAAATTATTTCCCCTTCCCAGCCCTAATTTGCATATGCAAATTAGGATTCGGTTCGGTATTCGGCCGAATCTTTCGTGAAGGATTCGGGGGTTCGCCGAATCCAAAATAGTGGATTCGGTGCATCCCTAGTTTCCACGGTCGAGATATGATAAATCGCACATTCAAATTTACATTCGTATAAGGAGATTAAAATCCGAATGTGTGAATTTTCAAACTCAAAAATTTGAATATTAATTTACTATTCGACCCTTGATAAATCTGCCCCTTAGTGTGTTTTAGAATGGCTAATTTTAAGCAACCTTTTCCTTCTTTCAAATAAGGTTCACTGACCCATCTAAAAAAACCAATGCTCTTTAAGGCAACTCGTTTATTGTTATTGCTACTTTCTATTACTCATCTTTTGATTCAGGCCTCTCCTATTCATATTCCATATAGTTGTTCAAATCGATACTTGGTTGCTAGGGTAACTTGGAACCAAGCAACCAGATTGCTGAAATTGCAAACTGGAGAGCTGCTGAATAAAAAGCTAAATAACTTGGGAAAAAAAAAAACAACCACAAATAATACAAAATGCAAACCAATTGCAATTGTGAAATATTACTCTCTACATCATACTGAAAGTTAATTTAAAGGTGAACAACCCCTTTAAACTAATCAGTCAGGAGAGTGGGTACCATAAAATATAATATATATAATTTGTCACAGAGAACCGCACTCCAGATTTGCAGTGAATCAAATCACTTTTATTAGCATGAATATATGTGTCCAACGTTTCGGCCCCCCTTGGGGCCCCTCTCAAGGGGGAAATGTTGGACACACATATTCATGCTAATAAAAGTGATTTGATTCACTGCAAATCTGGAGTGCGGTTCTATGTGACAAATGAAGTAATACATATTTTTGAACCTGCACCCACAAGAATAGATGAAATCCGGATTAGAGTGCGTCTGCTTCTGAACAAATATATATATATATATATATATATATATATATATATATATATATATATATATATATATATATATATATATATATATATATATATATATATATATATATATATATATATATATATATATACCCTGTATCTCTCAGCTCAGACTCTCCCAGTCTCTTCTATATACTTTGTAACAGTTTTGTGCTCTGTGTAAAGTATATATAACGTCACATCTGATCTTTGTGACTTGCTCTTAAGTTGCTCCTAAAGTACTACAGTATATTTCCAAGGTCTAATCAATAAACACAAATACCCCTTTAAAATGAAACTATTGCTTGATCCTTTCTTTTTTAATCTAACACCGCTGCCCCAGTGCCAGAATTTCGAACATTTACAGAGGCCTCATCCATTGAATCGCAAAAGCTTTTGGGAAGCTCATGGGGTACTATATGCCCCAGTCCTTTTGGTGACCTGCTTCCGGGTAGACAGAATCTTAGAATAAGTTTAGATATTTTTAGTTATTATTTTTTGCTTATTTCTAACTTCTGATGAAGTTTCAGGGAGCCACGAAACATGTCTAAGTGTGTGTTTTGCTGCTGTAATTATGGAGATTTTAAATGAATTTTTGAATAAATCTTAACTTTCTAAAGATTTTTAACAACTGGCCTCCTCGGTGCTCTGTTCTTTGAACTTATTTCTAATATATTTGCTACAGCTTGTGATACATATCATTTATTTTTCCCTTGCAGAGCCACAAACTGGTTTCCGCATAGCGTTTAAGATGCTGGATACAGATGGCAATGAGCAGGTTGAGAAGAGAGAGTTCTTTAAGGTACGGTAAGGGCCCCCGATAACATGTATTCCCCCAATGATTCCCCGACGCTCCTAAACATTTTGTAATTGAGGAAATATGTGCTGGAAGAATGCCGTGCCCGTAACCACACAACAGTTGTTTCATAATTGCTTCGTAATCCCCGCGCTGAGAGACGCAAGCATTGTGGAGCCAACTTGGAGAAGGGATTATGTGAAACACAGCTTCTGCCCATTTCATAATACTTTTGGAGTCGTGCTAGCAAGTGCAGAGCTGTAAATAGTGAATTAATGAAAGTGCCGTCATTATCGTGTTTGGGGGATACAAACGCAGAAATGAATACTATGAAGCGGGGGTGAATGCGGTGAAATTGTTATGCTAATGATGTCAGCGCTTGATCCATAAAGCCATTGCTAGTGCTATTTCAGCTCAAGGTTCAGGCCTGACTCACATCACACGCGACAATAAGCATCCATAATCCACCTACAAATTGCAATATTAAGACATGATCTAAACAAAAATCCCCTGGTTGCTGTGTGCACGATTGCTTCATTGAAACCCTTTAAAAAGACGGAAAGATACAGAGACAGTTTATTGCCAATAGATTAGACACAATAGTGCAAGCTATAACACTATATTTATTCTGCAGAATGCTTTACCGTACCTGAGTAAACAGCTCTAAAAGCTCTCGGTTTGTTTAGGATAGCAGCTGCCATATTAGCTTGGTGTGACATCACTTCCTGCAAGAGTTTCTCCCTGTTCACTCATAGCTCTGGGCTTAGATTACAGCAGGGAGGGGAAGAGGAACAAACTGCCAAACTGAGCTTGCTCAAGCCCGTGCCCTGGAGGTTTAAGATGAAAACAGGAAGTCTGATACAGAAAACCATGAGTACACAATAGAAGGAAAGAAATGCAGTGTTTCTTTTGACAGAGGACTCAGAGCAGCATTACTTTGAGGGTTTACTGGTGTATTTATACAGACCTTTCTGATAAAGCTTACTTACTTTTAGCCTTTCCTTCTCCTTTAATGTCATAAACAGAGCTCTCGTGCATTCCTCTACTGATGGAAATTGCCATTAAACAGATAATGTGTGCAGCGAAGAGTAAACTGCAGCGAATATATTACATCGTAGTTGCCAATACACTGTTAGTTGTTAATGTTTCATGTTTTTCCCCCATTAAGTTTTCACTTTAATATTTAGATTATGATAAAATTGTACACATGCTGCACTAGGGTCCAGAGAAACAATCACCCGCTGCCTCCGCACAGACCCAATTTCAATTATTAATAGCCTGGTAAAATCTGAAGATAGTTGAATTGAATTGGCATGCTATTAATTATATACATATACGCTTTTCCTTCTAAAGTGTATTAGCCACAAGGCTTGATAACAAAACACTTAAAACTCAATTATACTGCAGTTTAATAGGAATTCTAAGTGTTCTGTTATGCATGCAGAACAATATAGTCCCCTTATATGTATCTATATTATACTTAATGGAGTTTTTCACCTTTATATTAACTTTTAGTATGATGTAGAGAGTGATATTCTAAAACAATTTGCAAATGGTTTTGTTTTGTTTTTTTGAGTTATTTAGCTTTTTATTCAGCAGCTCTCTAGTTTGTGATTTCAGCAATCCAGTTGCTAGGGTGCAAATTTCCATAGCAACCATGCATTGATTCGATTAGAATAAGAGACTGGAATATGAATAGGAGAGGCCTGAATTGAAAGATGAGTAATAAAACGCAGCAATAACAATAATTATGTAGCTTTACGGAGAATGTTTTTGTATAAGATGTTGCCGACCCCCATTTGAAAGCTGAAAAGAGTTAGAAGAAAAAAGCAATTAATGCAAAAACTATAAAGAAAAAAGAAAAAAATGAAGGCCAATTGAAATGTTGCTTAGAATTAGCCATTCTATAACATACTAAAAGTAAACTCAACGGTGAACCACCCCTTTAAATGATGTAACTTAATTTGGTTTTAATTATCTATCTATGGGTGGGAGGGTGTTTATTCCCTTTTTAACCAGCTACTGGAATTTAGGTTCTCGACTGTCTGTGATTAAGTACCAGAGGGTATGAAACGTGTAAGGCAGAGTATCATGGGGTTTGTATGTATACTTTTTCTGGATTAAAGGTGGCCATACACGGGCCGATAAAAGCTGCCGACAGAATGTGTCGGCAGCTTATTGGCCCGTGTATGGGGGCCCCCGACGGGCTTCCCCGATCGAGATCTGGCCGAATGTTGGCCAGATCTCGATCGGATGGGACAGAAAATCCCGTCGGATCACAGCCGCATCTGTTCGTTGATGCGGTCCCGCGATCAGACCGCCCGTTTACCGAATGCTAGGATCCGATCGTTGGGCCCTAGGGCCCACGATCGGATCTGCCCGATATTGCCCACCTCAAGGTGGGCATATCGGAGGGAGATCCGCTCGTTTGGCGACATCGCCAAATGAGCGGATCTATCCATGTATGGCCACCTTAAGTAGCAGGAACATCTTTCATTATTTGTAAGGCTTATAAATATAGTGATATATAATGCATAAAGTACCCCTATTGTAAGATATAAGGATATTATAAGTTACTAAGGACCATATAAAAGCACGAGGCCGAAGGTCATAACTTCATATTTTGCAACAGGGGGGTCCTTTATTTATTATAATCCACAACTTTCAGTGAGTCATGTGACAGAAATGACATCACTAAACTCTGATTATAACCGATGACATCACTAAGCTCTGTTTATATGGTTATATAGTAAAAGTTTGGAGAATTTGCCCTGATCCAATAATATATTGAAATGGGAGCAAACTTTTTTGGAAAATCGCTCCGTACGTTTTGTCATAATAGCAAAATATTAATTTACATGGCAAAGGGTTGGATCATCTGGAAATGGAATGACATGGTTGACCATGGCGAGTCATCTGAGCCAAATGTTTAGATATGTTCTGTATGTACAGTATGTATGTATGTATGTATGTACGTATGTATGTACAAGCAGCATTTTGCTCTTAAAGGCAAAATATACCTCCACTCCTTTTTTTTTTTTTTTTTTTTACTTCAGTTAATTCAGCTGGGCTTATTTTTGTTTTATATACAGACATGCATGGTTCTGCAAATTGAAAGGAAGCCATATTATTCTCGCAAACCATTTTCAAACGCCCTTAGGCTCACAGTGTAATGCAATCCCTCCCTCACCTTGTTCTGTTGTGGAGTGATGGATTTTGGCATTGAAGTCCTTTCCATAGTGGGTGGTACACAGATTCTCTGGAGAGCAGACTCCATCACAGTGGAACAAGGTGTGGGAGGGGTTGGATGTGAGTGTAAGGGTGGTGGAAACTGATCCCTGCAGAACAGGCAGACAATATCATGGCTTCTATTGAATCTGGAATTAAAGTTGGGTCCATAAATCTTTGGACAGAGACAACTTTTTTCTAATTTTGGTTCTGTACATTACCCCAATGAATTTTAAATGAAACAACTCAGATGTAGTTGAACTGCAGACTTTCAGCTTTAATTCAATGGTTTGAACAAAAAGATTGCATAAAAATGTGAAGAACTAAAGCCTTTTTTAACACAATCACTTCATTTCAGGGGCTCAAAAGTAATTGGACAATTGACTCAAAGGCTATTTCATGGGCAGGTGTGGGCAATTCCTTCATTATGTCATTATCAATGAAGCAGATAAAAGCCCTGGAGTTGATTTGAGGGGGGGTGCTTGTATTGGGAAGATTTTGCTGTGAACAGACAACATGGGGTCAAAGGAGCTCTCCATGCAGTTGAAACAAGCCATCCTTAAGCTGCAAAAACAGGAAAAAACCCATCAGAGAAATTGCTACAATATTAGGAGTGGCAAAATCTACAGTTTGGTACATCATGAGAAAGAAAGAAATCACTGGTGAACTCAGCAAAGCAAAAAGACCTGGACGTCCACGGAAGACAACAGGGGTGGATGATCGCAGAATGATTTCCATGGTGAAGAGAAACCCCTTCACAAGAGCCAAAAAAGTGAACAACACTCTCCAGGAGGCAGGTGTATCGATATCCAAGTCTACCATAAAGAGAAGACTGCATGAAAGTAAATACAGAGGGTGCAATGCAAGGTGTAAGACACTCATAAGCATCAAGAATAGAAAGACTAGATTGGACCTTGCTAAAAAAAAAAAAAACATCTAAAAAAGCCAGCACAGTTCTGGAAAAGCATTCTGTGGATAGATGAAACCAAGATCAACCTCTACCAGAATGATGGCAAGGAAAAAGTGTGGAACAGCTCATGATCCAAAGCATACCACATCATGTATAAAACATGGCAGTGTGATGGCTTGGGTGTGCATGGCTGCCAGTGGCACTGGGACACTAGTGTTTATCCATCATGTGACACAGGACAGAAGCACAAGAATGAATTCTGAGGTGTTCAGAGACACTGTCTGCTCAAATCCAGCTAAATGCAGTCACATTGATTGGGAGGTGTTTCATATTGACCCAAAACATACAGCCAAAGCAACCCAGGAGTTTATTAAAGCAAATAAGTGGAATATTCTTGAATGGCCAAGTAAAGTCACCTGATCTGAACCCAATTGAGCTGCATTTGCCCACAAACAAACAGCAACTGAAAGTAAAGGCCTGGCAGAGCATTAAAAAGGAGGAAACCCAGAATCTGGTGATGTCCATGAGTTCAAGACTTCAGTCTGTCATTGCCAGCAAAGGGTTTTCAACCAAGTATTAGAAATGAACAGTTTATTTTCAGTTTTTTATTTTGTCCGATTATTTTTGAGCCCCTGAAATTAAGTGATGGTGTTAAATAAAGGCTTTAGTTCCTCACATTTTTATGCAATCTTTTTGTTCAACCCACTGAATTAAAGCTGAAAGTCTGCAGTTCAACTATATCTGAATTGTTTCATTTAAAATTCATTGTGGTAATGTACACAACCAAAATGGGAAAAAAGTTGTCTCTTTCCAAAGATTTATGGACCCAACTGTATTTTGAAGTGCAATTTTAAAAACGTAGTTTTTTAGATTACACTTTGTCATATTATTAAATCATTTAAACATGAAATAAACCGAATAGGATTGTTTTGCCAGTAATATGGGTTCATGCACCTTATTTACCATCAGTACAAGGTATTGTTATATTATTACAGATAAAAATAATACTTTTAAAAAATTTTGAATTGACTAAAATGGATGATGAAATGTAACTGTGACCACTAAAGCAAACAAGTTACTCATAAGCCAATTTTTATTTTTGCTGCTCGTATAAGGACTGACCGTTTGAGAAGGTAGGTGCTTTTTCACCCAAATGACTTTTTGAGTGGGGAAAGGGCGGGTGAAATGGCATTAACATAAAATATTGTAAGGTGCACGTACACTAATGTTGGTGCTAAATTGCCCCAAAGCCATGGTGCCCTAATTAATGAGCAATTACAATATATAATTGGTAAGACAGGTCAATCACTAAACATGTTGGAGGCCCTGGAATGAATTTGCTGTAGGGCAGCTTTGTGGGGGCGGTGGGATTCAGTGAGGGTTTGTAGATTACACAAGCTGTTTCTGCAGTAAGCAGACCAGTGTTTATTCATATGATGTGGCAGTATCCCACTAAAGCAATGGTTCCTTAACTTTGAAAGGACCAGTAACACCAAATTTTGTAACACTTATTTCCCCCCCAAAATAGCTATAATGATTGGTAAGGCTTACTTCCCCTTGGATTTTTTCAAGTCTTAAGCTTGAATTTGACTTTCAAATTGTCCCTTAGGAGAAAAGTGAAGGAAGCTTGAATTCTTCTGTGCACTGACCCGGAAATCAGCTTTGTACCGATAACCTAAAGCACCTAAGCTTTTTTTCATCGTCTGCAGCTTAAATATATGCCCACATCCTTATCCCCAAAGCTGTCCGAAGGAATAGAAACATAAATTAAAGCCGCTAAGCTGGAAAAAAGCTTAGGTGCTTTAGGTTACCTTTAGGTTATCTAATACACATTATAAAGGAGAATATCACAAATGAATACTGTGCTATTGTAACATATATACAGTTGCTGTTATAGAGATTGTAGATAAATCTTCATTCTATTTTGTAGTTACAGAGAATTCTTGGGCACAAAGAAGACATGAAGATGGGCTCTGGAGGAGTAACCTCTACACAGGTGATTACAGTTCTTTTTTTTTTTTTTTTTGGAGCATAATAGGTTTTCCTGCACTATTCCTTTATAGCAAGATCACTTTATCAAACACATGTATCCTCGTTTATTTTTATTGCCCAATTTTGCACGTGAAAAATGTCAGAGACCAGTTTTCTGGGCTTTTCATACACAGGTATTTATCATGTGTTACTCTTCTCCAGCATGAAAGCATCCAAAAAATGTATTTGAATTCTAGGGCTGGGGTTACATGGACTCTAGCGGTGAAGCAAATGGTGAATTCCCAACAGGGATTAACTCCCAAAATTTTTACTTGAAAAAAAAAAAATTGTGAAAAATTTAAAAATATTCTGAGAAAAAAATTTATTTTTCCATTCAAACCAGTCCCCAGTTGCTAAGGTAATTTGGACCCTAGAAACAAGATACCTTCTAAAATCCCAAACTGGAGAGCTGATGACCAAAAAAGGAAATCATTTTTTTTAAAAAACTACAGAGAATAAGAAAAAATGAAGAACAATTATTGCATCATACCAGTGGTGTAAGTACCAAGGACCGGGCCCCACCATGAGAAAAACTTTGAAGGTCTGGAGCTCTGATATTTTGTGTCAGTGCTCCTGTCCTGCTGTCAGCTCCTACGCTTGCGCTACTTCTTTGTTTCTGGCAGCGAGTAGGTTGCAGGTAAAACTTGTAAAATGTATAATGAAGCAATAGAATTCTTAATGAATCAGATGAAAATTAAGCGTAGGACTGGCCAGATATGGGATGACTTTGACGTAGTTGGCCATCTTAAATATATTGCAATATATGGACAAACAATCCCTGTGTTGTTTAAAGGGTAAGGCATTTTTCAGTAGCAGTATGCACAAAATGTCTCTGTCTTAAATATATTGATAATGGGTTGAGTGCAGAGGACTCTTGTATTTCTCTATATGTATTTTGTGGTCACACCCTCATTGCACCCTTAATGGTATAAAAATAAGCGGTGAGCACAACTTTCCCTTGTTTATTATGGATGGGAATGTGGCCACAAATCGAACCAGGTAGAAATAGCCTTTTACATGTAACTGTAATGAGAATTTTAAGATATTTTTTAAATGATTATTTTTGTTTCATTTTTTAATCCTCTTTACCCAGTCACTCAGATCTTTGCTTGTTTAGGAAGAGATTTTATATTGTCTATTTTGCACTTAAAAGTCATAAACTCCGAAGTAGTTCCACTTAATACAATGTAGGCTGCTACCGGATATGTGGCCTTTCCGATGTCTAGCCTAACTAATCTGAAACCAAAACAGGAACATCCTCTCAGCTGAAGTGAGTCCTTGAGACACTTTATTCCTCTTGAATGTCTAGGGCCAGCTGAAAAGTGTTTTCCCTGCTCTTCTTTCTAGTGTGCCCAATAGCTTAACAATGCAGTTTCTGTCCTTATTTTTGTTTGAAAACATTGAATGTTTGAGGGCTATGGTATGGGATCAGTAATTCAGAAACCCATTGTCCAGAAAGATCCGAATTACAGAAAGGCTGTCTTCCATAGTCTCATTTTATACAAATAATCCAATTTTAAAAAATGATTTCCTTTTTCTCTGTAATAATAAAACAGTAGCTTGTACTTGATCCCAACTAAGATATAATTAATCCTTATTGGAAGCAAAACCAGCCTATCGGGTTTATTTAATGTTTACATGACTTTTTAGTAGACCAGGGGGGCTATTTGTTGAACTTTAAAATTTCTAGTCACGTTTTTTAAAGGGGAAAACTCAAATTTTTAGAGGGAAAATACTCCATCTCAAACCTGTCGAAGTCATGTAGAAGTCAATGGCAGCCGTCTCTAAAGATGTTTCTTGACATTGTGATCCGCGCTGGTTTTCGTCCAATAATCTGGTAGAGTCGATTTTAAAGAGCATCGGTCGTTATAATCAAATAATTAAAATTTTTTAAAGCAATTTCCTTTTCTCTATAATAATAATAAAACAATAGCTTGTACTTGATTCCAGCTAAGATATAATTAATCCTAATTGGAAGCAAAACCAGCCTATTGGCTTTATTTAATTTTTACATGATTTTCTATTAGATTTAAGGCACAGAGATCTAAATTACAGAAAGATCCCTTGTCCAGAAAACCCAGGTCTCGAGCATTTCGGATAATCGGTCCCATACCTGTATCGTTACTGTTTTATTATTACAGAGCAAAAGGAAATACATTTAAAAAAAATTGAATTATTTGATTATAATGGAGTACAAGTGACGCTCTGAAAACTCGGCTTGGGATCGTTTTTCTGTAATTCGAAGCTTTCTGGATAACGTGTTTCCAGATAACGGATTCCATACCTGTAGTACAAATATAAAGCTCAGCAATACATCCTTCTATATACTTTATAAGCCCCGGTCTCTTATAGAATGTAACAAATTCACATAATCCAACGGCTGCTTTATGTGATCATCTCCAAGAATGCTTCTAAATATACTTATGGTGTTCTTTCTCCTTAATGGAATCCCTTACTTATTTTCAGATGTATTTATTCTTTCTGTGAAAACCAACCAGTTACATCTTTTGATTTTTTATTTGTTCTGTTCCCTACATGCTTTCATTTTATTTTAGGGAACCTTGTGTGTAAAAGATCCTAGGCTAACAGGCCTGCCTTTAGAGATTACCATCTTTAAGGACATTTCTTTAACATTTCTAAACAGGTGGATGCAAAATGCCTTACTGATATCAATATACAATGTTATAATAGTAGAAGGATAATATCTGCCTATGCCATAATTGAAGAAATTATTTCAGCAAAATACTGTTACTTTCCTTTACAAGGTCTTTGTACCTTAAGTCTATGTGAAATTAAAGGATAAGTAAGCCTTATTTATTTTTTTATCTGATTTATTTTGTTTCTCTTTTACAAGCAGCTCAACTGCAGCTCTTTTAATTACTTCCTTGTCTAGCATGAAGCTCCGTCCCTTTTGCTGAGCTCTCCTTCTCTTTCTTTGACATTGAAGACCTCAGAAGGTGCCTATTGGGCATGCTCATTGCCTCTGCTGCAATGGAAATCAAATTGTAGAATCTCTCCAGCACATTCCTATCATTGATTGCTTAATGGGCTCACCTCCTAAAGGTCACACCTCAAAGGGCAGGGGATGCGTCAATTAGAAGATAGGAAGGGAGCCACACAAACTGCAGATCTGTGCTGCTACTTTTTATTCTACTATTAAACTAGGGTGGTAGGTATGGGCTTTTCTTATTGGGGGGTTAAGTTCTTCTTTAAGAAACACCACAACGGAGAGAGAATCATGTAAAGCTGGCCATACACTTCTAATTGTCGTACAGCGAACATTCAGATATTGATCTTACATTTTAATACAACAATCTAAAACTAACATTCAGATTTAAACTGTAGAAAAATTAACAAATCATACGACGTTCAATACATTTGGGGGCAGATTAATTAAGGGTTGAGTTTAAAATTCGAATTCGACATTTCAAATTTTTTTTTTGTGGTCAAAACTGTCAAATTCGATTAGTGAATTATCAAAACTCGATTAGAGTTTTAATTAGAATTTCAAGATTTATCATACTCTGACGCTTAAAGAACTCAAATGTGACTATTCGCCACCTAAAACCTGCCGAGTTCATGTATAAGTTAAGGGTAGACGTCCAGAGACAATTTGGACATTTTGTAGCCTTCCTGACATTCAAGTTTTTTTCTAAGTTTAGTTGAATTAGATTCGAATTTGATTCAAGTTGGTAAAATTAGTATGAGTTTTAGATATTCTATTTTTTATTAAATAACCCCCCAGTCGAATTTCCAGTACATTAGAATTTAAAGGAGTTTAAAAAAACTGGAAATTCGACCTTTGATAAATGTGCCTCTGAATTGACAACAATCGTATGAAAGTTATGTCCCAGTCCCACCCATGGATATTGTCAGCAGTACATGCCAAGATATTATTGTTATCTGATGAATATTTTCACCTGTTCAATCAATGAAACGACCAATCGACATGGTGTCCAAATTGTTTGGATGACAATTCGACACCCACAAGGTCAGAAAACCCTACAAAATGATCTTCGCTTTGTTTGCCATCTAAAGTGTTGCATCTCATTGAATCATTTTTCTAAACAAAGATGTATTTGAGAATTTTTCCAGCAGACACGGAGGGGTCTACCGGGATATTTCATTTGAGTATCACTTTGACTATTTTAAATTTACCTTCATCATCATTTTTTAATGTATTCTCCAGATATCAGTCTTGTGTCTGGTCCTTTAGCTTCTTTTTAACATTCTCCCAGAATTATTATTTACATCAAATGTGTCCTCTTGAAATCGAAATTCTATTTTGTATTAAAGCAATTTACTAAATAAGAGAGACATAATAAAATGACTAAATGTATTGTGAAAAGGAAGGAGTATTTATTTCAATGAGTGATACTTGCCACAAAGCACAATGGCTGCATGTTCATTTAAGGTTAAAACTCTGTGTAGCCAGGTAGAATTCACTAAGCAGGACTGACAAGGGTATTTTGTGTGATTCAAAGAAGGTTTGTGTTCTGTAGAATTTAAAACTGATCTGTTACTCCCACTAACATTTTACTTGGAAATGTGCCAATCCCACCTTGGAATTTCAGCTGATAAAGAGAGCAGAAAACAAGTTGGTGCGTATTTATTATAAATGCAGGGATAGGCTTTGTCATCTAAGATAAGCCAAGATAGGTATTGTTTATATGTGTCTCCTTCCCATCAGTATCTTGGAGAGCTGTATACTGTTCAGCTTCCTTGTGATCACTAACATCATCTCCAATTTAGAAGTGTTATTACAAGAATGTGCTGCTCATCCGCCAAGAGTTTTAGTGGAACACAAAAGACGGGGATTTTTTGAGTCATGGTTCGAGATGGGAGTACAAATATAGGTTTAATACACTGGGCATGCTTATACAGCCTTGCATTCTTTAAATCGTTGCTTAATACATAGGTTTTATTTAGAAATGTTGTCTTAAATTAATCCATGCAAGCCAAGGCTGGCGTATTCGCTGCTTTGGACTCCGAAAAAGGGATTGTATTTATTTTTGTGGAAAGTAAGAGATTTAAAGGAAATATAAACCCTCCAACAGTAATTGTATGCAAGGTGTTATTTAAGCAAATTGTAGAAAAAAGTGGCTTTAAAAAAAATAAACTTCATGTCCTTTGACCTTTGCTATAGGCCTTGCAGAACAGAAGGTTGATAATTTCCTATAAAGGAAGAATCCACACTGCATAGAATACTGCCAGTAACTGCTGGTTCCAATGTTTTTTTGGGGGACGGTAAAGGGAAGGAGCAGCTTCCAACCCAACAAAGCCCTTTCTGATCACCAGTATCACCCCATGCACAAAGAGATGAGCCATATTAGCAGTCTACCCTTGACCTACTATTCGCAGTAAGATACATCATCAAAATGTGGGACGTTGCTACCGTACCTTCACCTCTTGCCCGCTGCCGAACATAAATTATGGGAACACCCATTTATCAACATTCTGATTTTAGTGGTTTTAGAAACCACAAAAAAAAAATTCCTCTAAACTACAAATGCCAAGTAATTTATTACTTGGCAAGCAAATATAAGGGTAGGACTCCACAAACGATTTTGTCACGATTCGACGCGCTGCGACAAAACGCATGCGACTTGTCACATGCGACAAAAATAAGGTAAGAGATAGAATTGTCGCATGGTGTCGCAGCTTTTATCCTATGCGGCTGTCGGATGCAGAAGCTGCATGCTGCGTCTGCATCCGACAGTCGCGTCAGATCAACGCTGCGACACCATGCGACAATTCTATCTCTTACCTTATTTTTGTCACATGTGACAAGTTGCATGCGTTTTGTCGCAGCGCGTCGGATCGTGACAAAATCATTTCTGGAGTCCTACCCTTAAAAGCACGAAAGGATAAAAATACGGAACAAATCCGAATTCTAATACAAAAACCTCGAAAGCCTCTAATTTTTTACGCAAATGAAAAAAACCCAAAATAAACCTCTAAAAGCTTGAAATGAATTCCTGTTGGAAAAGGACAAATCCTTTTGACATCTACATGACCTCAAGGGTGCTTAGATGGCAAAGATTGTATTTATATTTTCCATGAATTTTTCATGGTTTAGAGTAACTGGTATAATCCACAATATATAGCTCTAAAAAAAAAAAATCAATTTGTGGAAATGAATGGAATACAAACGTTCGTATATTGGCCTCATAGTGTCAGAGAAGTATCTGTTGATACTTTACCATATTACTGCTATGCTATATGTTCACTGGTAGCACAAGGTTGCTGCAAGATCAAAGTTCCAAATACAAAAAAAGAGGGTGCAGCCTAATTCAGCTTTTTTCCTAATGTACCCACAAAATAGTCAGGGATGGCATGGCAAATTTGTGTTGTATTTTCTTTGTAGTTCCTTATTTTATACAGTACCCCACTAATCCCTTCTGACAAAACTGTTAGGTGGTTTATTAATGGAGTTAAAATGCAGCAAATTACACTAATCTAAAATGCCAGTAAGGTCATTGTTACTCTCAAGGAATGTTAAGCCCTAATATAAACTGAAATGTGTCAAACATTAGAAAATTGTTCATGTTGGGTTTAGAAAATGCTTGAAGAAACGTGTGCGAGTATCGCTCATCTCAAATGCACAAATCTTGCTCCCATGTGTATGAGCTCTTAGGAGGTTATGTAGTAAAAGGCACTAAGTTTTCCCAGGAGCAGTAACCCTTATCCAAAAAAGTGGATTCGGTGCATCCCCAACCCATAGCCACCATTTAACCGTTAGAATTTACTGGTCACCTGTTAAAAAGCAAACATCTTATTGGTTGTTATGGGTTACTGCCCCTAGGTAAATGTAAAAGAGAAACAAATCGCTTATTAAAAAAAGCCATACCACCCTACCCCACATAGAGCCCCCTCCCTTCTCTCCTCCATCCTAGCTGCTACCCCGCGTAAATGCCCCTAACTTTTTACTTACCCCTCGGTGCACATTCAGGGATCGGAGTTCATGGCAGCCATCTTCCGAGTCTTCGGTAATCTGAGAATGAGACCGGCGTAGCGCAATTGGAGCAATTTCCCAGTTCGCGACAACTGCACATGCAACGAAATTGATGGGAATTGCCAAAACGCCGGAAGAAGACACGTAGACCCGGGAGATGGCTGCAATGAACTCAGATCCCTGAATCTGCTCCGAGGGGTAAGTAAAACGTTAGGGGCATTTGCCCAGGGTAGCAGAGAAGGTGAGGGGGGAGGAGGGCGGGGGGGTCTATGTGGGGTAGGGTTTTTTTTTAATAAGGGTCCTTTAAGGTGGCCATAAACACACCAATAATATCGTACAAAACGAATTAACGTACAATAATCAGTGCGTGTGGTGGGAGAAAAGTTGACTGATATCAGCAGAAGACTTGGATATCAGTTGGCTCGTAGATCAGGCTGGCCGGAAAATTTAGATTGGGCGCCAGTGTCGGACTGGCCCACCGGGATACCAGGAAAACTCTCGGTGGTCCAAGGTGTCAGTGGGCCCTTGTGCTGCTAAACTTTCAGCCTACTTCATGGCCATTCCCTATTTCTATGAGAACAAAGAGGCTAAATAGATAGTATGTAAAGAAAACAAACTAGGAGAATAGAGGTTGAGTGAGGAGAGGAAGAATAATAGTACTGAGAGTGGGTTCCGGTCTAAGGTTTTATGGTGGGCCCTTGGTCTAAGGTTTTTGGGTGGGCCCCTGGTGTCCCAGTCCGACACTGTTGGGCGCCTTTGAATGAACCCGAACATCACCCATTGTTAGTGCTGAATCATCAGATACAGGTAGAATGCTATTGTTTTTACCTGTAGATCTGACGATTCAGCTTTATACGTGTAGATCTGACGATTCAGCTTTATACGTGTCTATTGAAACGAACAATCTTTCTTGGAAAGAACTTTTCCAGTAAAGTATATCTAGTATAGGAGAATCTAAAAAAAAACAACAACAAAAAATAATGGACTTGCTGAATAATCATTGAAGACATTTCACTACTCATCCGAGCAGCTTCTTCAGTTCAACAATGGACTTGCTGAATAATCATTGAAGACGTTTCACTACTCATCCGAGCAGCTTCTTCAGTTCAACTGACCGGTGTGGGAAGTTCTCGGCATATCAACTCTTCCACTAATCCAATCACAATGGCACATTGTAACTCTTCAAAGAGGTGACATTAGTGGAAGAGTTTATATGCAGAGATCTTCCCACAGTTCACAGTCCAGTTGTTTTTAGATTTACCTATGCTAGATATACCATGACCTGGATGAATGAAAATCTTCATAGTCATTTTTCCAGGAAAGATCGTAATTGTAAGTCTATGGCCACTTTAAGTGGCTTTTATTTCATATGGGGGCTAGTCTTTAAAAAGATTCAAGTAAAAAGGCTTGTTACCCCCTTGTATGCAATATTATGTTTTCAGTGCCTGTGCGAATATCTGTGACCCTCTATGGGTTTAGGTCATTCTATTTGCTTTCCTACTATGGGTACCAGTATGATTTTTAAATTTTAGAAACCCAATAAAATATAAATGCTCCCAAAAAAAGTAAAAATATAAAAGCCGTGAAACAGTTGCCATTCAAACAGTAGAACACTTGAAATATCACATATGCAATAAGCATGAAAGGAGCTCCGGCTTAATGGGTTTGGTTACATCCTATGCTGAAAGCTAAATAACCATTTATATTAGGTCTCATGGAAAGATTCTCATCTTTCATCCTACCTCTTCAGTAGTATAAAAGACACAGAGGTTATTTAGATATCATAAGAATAGTTCTGTTGAAATCCCAGCGGCTCCCCCCTGCCTTCCCACCCCACAAAAAAAAAAATTCTCCATGTGTTTGTTGTGTTCAAAGAATGCCACAAAGCTAGTGGTGAAAGGATAAACTGAAATCCTGAGCACATTGTGTGGGTTTAGCTTTGGAGTGGGGCAGATGCTAAAAGAAGCATGTTCTTTGTTATTTATTTGTCCCCTCTTTACAAGTCAGCGAATGTGAAATATTTCACAGGATGGTTTTCTTCTAAATGTTGCACTTTCCAATCCTCTCATGTTTTTTTTCCAGCTGTTTGCAGAGTGGATGCCCGTGTCATCCGTCAACATTAAAATGTTGCATTTTCGGATTTAAGGGGTTGAAATGCTTCAGAATATCAATATTTGTCCAATAGGTGCCAGCAGTTTGTTTGAACAGGTTTGGCTCTGGAGATGGTTAGGATTTAGCTTAACCGCAGTTTCTGATCCGATCTGATCTTTGTTAGATAATATATGCATATTGTAACATGTTAACCCAATTAGCTGGAAAAACCTAATTTTTAGTGCACAGGGAGCAGACAGCAGTCTATGTGCTACAGAATTCTTTGGAAATACAATGACAATACTAATCCACCTGGAATAAAGGCATCTCCTATCATTAAAGCTGACCATACCGTTAGGGTCCACCTATATTATACTTAAGGTGACCATACACCTGAAGACCCGCTAGTTCGGTGAGGTCTTTCCCTGATATGCCCACCTATCTGCTGGTCCACATTGGGCTGATCAGCTTGTTTGGCCCTTGAGCCAACAATCAGATCATAATGAAGGCCAATGCCAGATAACCACCAGGGAGGGCCCATATAATCTGCCAGTTGCATATGAAGGGGCTAAATTGGCATCTTAAAGGGATTCTGTCATGATTTTTATGGTGTAGTTTTAATTTCTAAATTACATTGTTTACACTTCAAATAATTCACTCTACCATATAAAATTACATTCCTGAACAAAAATATAATATTTTTTTAGCTGGAATAGTGGTGTGTAGGCAGCCATCTCAGTGCATTTTGCCTGATCATGTGCTTTCAGAAACAGTCAGCGCTTCATGATGGAACTGCTTTCAGTTAAGCTATTGATTCTCAAACTCAGTGTCACTGAGGAAGTCGCAGTGGGACTTGGATTTTTACTATTGAGTGCTATGCTCATATATACCAAGGAGCCGTTATCTTGTTACCTTCTCGTTGTTCTGCTGAAGGGTTGCTTGAGGGGAAAGGGAAGGGGTGATATCACTCACTTGCAGTACAGCAGTAAAAAGTGAGTGACTGAAGTTTATCCGAACACAAGTCACATGACTGTGAGCCCCTGGGAAACTAACAACATGTCTAGCCCCATGCCAGATTTCAAAATTAACTATAAAAATCTGTTTGCTTTTTTGAAAAACTAATTGCAGTGCAGAAGTCTGCATATAAAAAAAAAAGTCTTGATTAAAAAAAAAAAAAAAAGTTTTCTCATGTTATTTTAGAGGTGACGAGCTGTTTCTGTTAAAACCAATAACAGACTACACGACCAGGTTGGGTACTTTTACGCAATGTGTGCCATTCGTCACTTCTAAGCCACTCCTCTCACATTCGATCACTCCATAAGACTCAGGCTGTGAAGGCGAGGCATCCCGGAAATGCACTAAAGATTATTAAAAAGTACCACACAACTTTGCAATGATTCAAGGAAATCATTAAGTCCTAATCTAGACTAGAAATCCTGTTCTTTTCCCAGGCGTCCGTAGTTTAGCATAGTTCAGATGTACAGTGTAATGAAATCATCTGGATCCAGTTGGCGGTAGCCGGTTCTTTGTTCATTTTTATGACTTCATATGAATATAGGTCTGCATCAATCACAGAATAACCGATGGTAGAATAGCAGGGGCAATAAGCAAACAAGATAAAGACACGGAAACAAGGACCAGGAATTAAAATAATTTGTAAAATATTAAAAAAAAAAATATTTCATAGTCATTGTATCTAGTGTATGTTCGTATATTATCGGTTTATAGTTAGTGATATTGAGCCTTTCACAAGCACATGCCACTTTAACAGCACTTTGGAGTGTTCTTGAGTAGAAAAATGAATATATCCCAGATACAGTGCATGTATACTTTGTTGTGTGCAGCCCTACATAGTGCTAATCACACATTGCCAGAATATGCATCAACCAGTGGACTTGCCAATAAAGCTGGCCATAGACGCAAAGATTCGATCGTACAAATCTTTGTTTCGTACGATTTTCGGACTATGTGGAGTGTTATTTTTCAGTGTTATTTTTCATGCCATGGCAATCAGTCATTAAGTCAATGGGACAGGTTAGAAGATTTCTGTCGGCTACCAAAAATTTCTCTGCACGTATTGCCGATCTGACGATATCAGAGGGAGACTTTCACCAGCTTTCGCATAACTTTTGTACGATTGCTGTTACGGGCAGAACATCGTCTGATCGGTTCTTTTATTGCTTTATTCAATCTGAATGGTTAGTGGCAGGTTGGGAGATTGCACCGTGCGATCGTTCGTCTGATACTGAAGGTACATCTACGCGTCTATGGCCAGCTGAAGTTTAAAACTGAGATAATGATAGCTGCATTATGTGCTGGCAGAAAAGTTTTATCAAGCCTAAAAAGTAGTAGAAGATTAATGGAGACCCAAACTATTCTTCGGGATGGACGTCGTTATTTGTTCTCTGGCTGGCTTGCCATAACTTCCCAATTAAGGCAAATAGTGTTTTAATCCCTTTACAAAAAGCCAATAGGGTATATGTGCCAACTTTTTTTTTAGTATGGACTGTCAGAAACATCCTCTAGTGGGTTCTATAAGCATACCTGCAACAGAAACAAGCTGCTGTAAATATGCTGATAGCCAGTACAGAGAGATACCATTAAACTAGACCAGCAAAGGCATCAGCCACGTAACTAGAGGGGGACGGGTCCTGACGCAGGACGCACAGCCGGGCCACCCCTCTGTACGCCTGGAACTGGCTGGAATAAGTGGCGTGCGAGCTGCTGGGGGGCCCTGAGGGGGTGCAGGCCCTGGCCCAATGGCACCCCCTGCTCCCCCGGTAGTTACGCCACTGATAGGCATCCCCTTTGCTAATCGCATTTCATCAGGTCCATTTTAGTGTCTCATAGCCCAGGGGTCCTCAACCCCCGGCCATGGACCAGAGGCGGGCCGCGAGTTGTGCAGAACTGGGCCCAGCTGCAGCCTATAATAGCTGCAAAAAAATAAGGATTAATTATATCTTAGTTAGGATCAAGCACAAGGTACTGTTTTATTATTATAGAGAAATGGAAATCATTTGGAAAATGATTTGGATTATTTGGATAACTGGAGTCTATGGGAGATATCTAGAAATGCATTATCTAAAAAGCAAAAAGAATTATGAAAAGCCCAACTAATCCCATACCTGTACTGAAAATAAAGCTCTTAGTTCACTAGGTGTCCGCCATGTGGCCTATCTCCTTGTGGGCAAATGTGCCCAACCTTACTGTATTTTTGACTCATGTTCTGAAGAAAGGGCCTCTATGACTTTAATTCTTAGGGGTTTTTTTTTAAAACTCTAAAGCTTGGATTTGGTCGACTTTGACTATACTGATCAGCCATCTTGGCATATATTTAAGCTCACAGACAGACCAGATATTATGGTGGTTCGGCTGCTTTATAACCACCTTAAGAGGTTGTTGTAGCACCAGCTAGTGGGTTTTTGTGACTGTGCCAATTCCAGCTTTTAAATGATGCATCAGATTGTGTTATAGATCCGTAACAGGTCTTCATTAAACACTGATCTAGATATACTGGGCCCCAGGTTGGACAGAATAATGTAGCTCATTAATGAGAAAGATTGCAGGCACACTACATAGTTCTGTAATGAAACCTTTCCAGAGCCGCTGGTGGAGAGATTCCAATTTCCACACCAGCACACAGAAGAGTACATTTATAAAACTCTAATGGTAACTGGTGGAGCCTATAATTAACAAGATTATGCTGGCACGTATAGTAAAGTATTCATAGATTTGGCAGGTGTTGCGTATCAAAACCCATACATCGCCAGTGAGTTCATTTTAAATGTGGTATCTGCAGATAGGCCTTAATCTAGGTGATATGCAGAAATCCCACCAATTACTAAGTATTACTATAGATAAGAACCCATCAGAGGTAGCGGGAGCAAGTTTACAAAAATGGAAAGAAAGCCTTCTTAGTCATGGCCATATTATCTAATAAGCATTGTGTCTCTTACATAAGCAGCAAGACATAAATTATGTAATTAATACAATTTGGAAGAAAGCTTGTCTCTATGAAGAACTACTGCTGGCAAGAAAATATGCTTTTTGCTCCTTGATGGGCAAGTAAGTCCTGATAAGAAGGTCATTTTACTGGCACAAATCACCAGCTTACAGCTTTTAATTAGTCATTGTTGACGTAACGTCTAAAGATTGTGTTTATATGAGGAGGGCAGATTGGCATTCCTGAACTATTCAGCACCTTGCCCTTTAATATAGGCTTAGGAATTTAACTTAATGGACCTTTGATGCATTTTTTTAGTGAGTGTTTACAAACTATTTCTAAATGTGTTGCTGAGCCGTGCTTCGCTCTGTTGCAAGTTGTTTTTCTTATAAATCAGTTGTGATTAAAAACTATTCGCGCAATTATGAAAATATGTATTTTAGGAGAAAAAATTTGTGTTTTAGTAAATGATGATGGTATGAAAAGTTCACTTTAAAATGGAGAGCCTTTAGCTGTCCTGGGATTGGACGATTGACAACATTTTGCCGGCCAAAGTTAGCCATCCCTGTGCTAATAGAAATTTTGGGAAAACAAACAGAAGATATAAGGCAACAAATGATGCAAAGTACTGTATATGACACATCAGTGGACTTCATTAGCTCCATTTGCCAGTGACTTTGCTCTTCTCTTAAACTGATGTTGGATAAATCAACGTATACTAGAACCGCCATTTGACCCTCCTGCTTAAGTCTTTTCTAGCTAGTTTTTAGTGATAGAGGTGGGAAGAATCTTGCACTTGTTTGGGACTTTCTCAACATGTTCCTGTTCCCACATGGACCTACTTGGCTGTTGAGAAGGTTGAGCTGGAAGCATTTAGCTCAGATTCACAGAAGGCAGCAAGGCTGCTTGTGTTGTAGTTGTAAATATGCCTGTAACCGGGATTGACAAACCTCAATTAAACTAAGATCTGAAGTTCTGTAGCCTTATCAATTAGACCCCGAGGTGGCCCAATGACCCAATGTGTTCTCCTGATCTGCAGGCTGCATGTATTGTCCAAGTTCATAAAGTCTGTTTACTGTAAATTGTGGATTAACCGGGGACTTAATCTATAATTTGCAGATAAAATGGGGTAACCATAACAAGATGAACCAGCTCTTAAGTAAAAGGTGTAGCTCCTTGCTACAAATTACTTGACTATTAAATTAGGTTGGCCTTTAATGGTTTTGGTAAAAACCCTTGATAGCTTCTACATGCAAGGTTCTGATTTTATATTTTTACAGCTGATTTTTCATTTTTTTTTTGTTTCCAAGAACTGTACACCAACCCAAATGTGTCTCAGTAGCTGATTGATAACCATAGTTTTGTTTTGCAGGAACCGTCTTCAGACAGTTCTGATGTCAATACAACACTGCTTGTCCATTTCTTTGGCCGAGGAGGGAGAGAGAAGCTCCAGTACTCAGAATTTTACAAGTATGTACAGTTTTTTTATTACGAAATCTTTGATCTGTCATAGCCAATATAATACTTAATGCATAATCTCGGCAAAATAATTGTAAATGTGTTTATTTTTATTACTATTATTTTTATATCAGTCTCTACAGAGCCAATATCTTCTGCCTATAATTGGCTGTCTTGATGAGCTGTGATTTGTTGCTCACAACTGCCTAAAGACTTACCAATATCCTTCTTAGTTTTCCTTCCTGTCAACTAAGTAGCACGGGGCCCCAATTTAAAAAAAAATGGCCAAATTAATTCTTTGCCTGGTCACAATCTTCAATCTACCCTGCCATGCCCCATTATGCCCAGATCATGCCCCATTGTCAACAGAACATACTTACAATCCACATAAACCAATCCCTCCAGTCTAAATTTTCCTGACAAAAAGTGTTTATGCTAATAATCAATCTCTTCTCTCTTCTCTCTTCTCTCTCTCTCGCTCTCTCTCTATCTTGTACTAATCCCAGTAACTGCTCTGCCATGTTTAGTTTAATGTTTTAGTCCTGGTCATGCCAAGGATGATAGGCCATGTCTCCTTGGTGCTCTGCTTGTATATTTAGGCAGCACAAGGAATAATGTTTCCCTCCAGCCGCTAGCATGCAAATAGAGCGGCTATAAAGGGATTATAAAACTAAAATAAATATTGGTGCATTCGCAGTTACTTTAGTCTCAATCTAAAGGATATGTGATCCTATATATAGTCCTTTCCAGCAGGCTGTATCATGTACAATTTGCACAAAGAATTGTGCAGCCTTAAGAGAAATTGCACATGGCTTCTTTCAAGCGACCAACTTTGCTTCATTGAGTTGGACTGGCAGGAGTGTCACTGGGTCTCATAATGAAGTGTAAATGAAGCGTTTGAAATACATACAGAATACATACAGTGGACTGGGCAAGTCACGTAGGATGATTATTTTGAGATTTGGGATGTATATTTTCTGCTATTACCCCAAAGTACATGTTTGCTGTGATTCCTGTCTAAACTGTAAATAGATTCTTTTAGGGCAGTACTGGGAGATTTGGGGGTTTATACCATATCTTAGTAGCCAAAGTGGCCAAATTCCCCTCCATTGGCCTCCTATGCGATTCGGCTAGAGGGTGATTTCAGCATATTTGTGTCTGGGGTATATGGGTACTGCCATTCCTTCTATATCATTACTCTTTGCTCTCGCTCGCGCTCTCTCCTTTTTTTTTTCCACCCCTCTCTCCATTGCTGTCCTTTTCCATAAGCTGTTACCAGTGGAATGCCCATTAGACTCCTGCTCTCCTGGTACAAAGAAGGGGCAGCCTTAATAGGATTTGTTTGCTTATGAGCCTAACCTGGAATGCCTCTGCCTCCCCACTGAATCCTGTTTTGACCTATTGATAGAAGTATGTACCTATTTCAGACAGACACTGCCAAAGGCTTTTGTCCGCCACACAGATAGAAGCCTCTTATCAAAATCACACTCCCACATGTTACTTTCAAGGTTTCTGGGCTAAGTGCAGGGTCTCCTTTAGCTCATTTTTCAGCAAAGCCAGATTTTTTTTTTTACTCTTCTGTGAGCTGGAATGTGATTTATCTCTGCCTGTCCTGTAGGCTGCCATTAACCTGTACTGAAGAACAGTACAGGTTGATGAGAAAATAGATCAAGCACATCATTTTTAATTTTTAAGTCTTTCATGGAAAGCTTTCTAGGTGATGTATAGGAGACGAGGCCTGGTGCATGTTTATGTGCCCAGCGCTGTTTGTATAACACATGACTGATCGGCAGCCACACAGAGAGGAGAATATGCTGCATCATGGAAAAGATCATCACAGTTATTCGTCTGTATCGAAGAGGTTGTCTGAATTCCTTCCTGTGTCTATAGCCGGGCTTCAGCTGTCAGTGGGATGCTGGGAGTTGTAGTGAAGAGCCACACACCCCTGTCGATAAATGGGGTGATTTTTAACATACGTTGCACTCACATTCCAGGCAAAAAATATATTGCCTTTCATTATCTAACCTTATAATAGACTGATCAACATTGAATGCTGATTGGTTGCTATGAGTAGCTGCATTGGTGTTCAGTTCTGCACCCGTGTTAGTAAGTTAGCCCCACTGCATGCACCACTGGAACACGTGTAAGAAGAAGAGGTACTTGCTTATTCTGTCATTCATGTGTAATTGTTTTGTGGGCTGGGGTCTCTGGTTCTTTTTCCATTTCTAATGACATGAAACCCCACACAAGGCTCTTTTACAGTACCGGCATTGTACTCTAGCCCATAGGTTTTTGATATAAAGCTACTAACTGTACACTTTATAATTATTTTAATGTAAAAACTTTACCCTTTGAAAAATTGTTAAAAGTTTAAAAAAAAAATGTAAATAACAACCGTATTGCCCACAATTGTATATGAAGATCAGCCTTAAAAAATGTGCATTATACGGCCACATCATGCTGTTTAATGCTGGTTGCTAGGGTCTGGTTTAGCCTAACAACCAAGCAGTGGTTTCAATGAGAGACAGGAAGGTGAATAGGCAAAGGCCCGAATAGAAAGCTCAGTAATAAGCCAATAGTTTTTGGTTGCTGGTCAATGACCCCCCCCCCCCCCATCTGACAGCTGGAAAGAGGCAGAAAAACTATGAAAAATTAAGACCAATTGGAAAGCTGAGAAGAATAGACGTTCTATAACATACAAAAATTTGACTTTACATTGAATAAGCCCTTTATGAATTTGGATCCCAGACAGAACAGAGTCCTGTATTCCCTGCAGAATACTAATAGACAGGTCATATTATAGAGCTACATTGCTAATTCATTATGTATGACTCCGTGCACTGCTGTACATTATTTAATGTGGAAAGACCAACAGGGGTGAGAATGTAATCCATGAGCTAACAGTGTGCTGCTGACAGGTTTGGAAAGCTCTGTACACAGTGGAGAATACATGTCAAGTGCCTAAATCTCTGCAGGATGAGGGAGTCATAGTCAAACAGAGGAAAGCTGGCAATTTTTGCTTTCCATTTAATTCCGACATTGCACTGATAAATAAATTATATATCATCATCATTTATTTATATATCTACTTAGACTCCATGTGCCACGCAGCTGACACCCTTTTGTGATTGGATAGACACGTTTGTGGTACAGATGGGCATTCATTGATTCTCAGGTTATTTCACATTTGGGGGCGTTTTTTATCATTCAATCAAATAAGCTTCAGCTTTTGGGGTTGCCCATGGTCATGCGTGCAGATAATAAAGACCCACGGCTGAAAAAAAGATGTAGGAGAAGCACCCCGAAAATGGTGTTGCAGCTTATTGTATACCTGAGAGGAATCTTTATAACACTAGTCATGGAGGGGGATTTTGACCAGAAAACACTCATTTTAGCATTTGGGACCTTTTCCTCCCATAGGCCTAGCAGTAGTAAAGTCTCCAACACACACTTGCTTTATTTGTATTATAACTAGGGATGCACCAAATTCAGGATTCGGTTTAGGATTCAGCCTTTTTCAGCAGGATTCAGAATCGACTGAATCCTTGTGCCTGGCCGAACCAAATCCGAATCATAATTTGCATATGCAAATGAAGGTCCGGAAATATAAAACAAGAAAGTAAAAAACATTTTTTTTACACTTTTTCCTTTCCTGCCCCATGTATGTGCAAATTAGGATTCGGAATTTGGCCGAATCTTTCACAAAGGATTCGGGAATTTGGCCAAATCCCACATAGTGGATTCGGTGCATCCCTAATTATACCATGAGCTGCTGTGTTGCTTCTAATAAATAACAATATGCAGAAAATCCCCCTTCTCATTTTCAGCGGGATGCCATGTCCCCCCATTACCCCATACCGCTGTTTGGATTTCACCTTTGCAGAAGAGAACAAGGAGGGACCCGCCAGAGCAACTTGAAACTTAAATAGGGTATTGAGTAGGTACTGATACTTCGATAGTCGATCCAGTAATTAGTTGGTCTGGACTTTCGCTTTAATATGAGCCCTAAGGCATATAACTATCTGCATCTTGCAAAACATGGACTATTCATGTTTCCCAAGAAACTCTTGTTTTATTAGTATTAAGTTGTACATGTTTATTGGCCTTGATTGAGGACCACCCTATGGATATCCCGATAGACAAATGGACCACTTTTGGCCAGCTATCAATCATGCCATTTTGAAAAACATTGACTCTGTCCTCACTGTATGGGTCTTTATAGGCCATATTTGAATCCAATTGTTAGCCCAGGGTCCAGATGATCGTATTATTCTCAGTTGGCTAAGCACATGGGTGGCCAAACCTTGGGACTAGGATACCAAAACTGTGGAGCTGCCTCCTGATACATCTAAACGTCCAGTTAAGGTGGCCATAGACATAACAATTACGATCTTTCTTGAAAAAGATCTTTCCAAGAGAGATCGTTTGCTTCAATACACACGTGTAGAGCTGAATTGTCAGATATACAGGGAGAAACAATAGAATTCTACCTGTATCTGACAATTCAGCACTAACAATGGCTGATGTTTGGGTGCCTTCAAAGATGCCCAATCAATATTTTCCTACTAGCCTACCGATATTCTAGTCTTCTGCCGATATTGGTCAGCTCGTTTCCCATACACGCACGAATATCGTGCGAAAATTAGTTTTGTATGATATTATATGTGCGTCTTTGGCCACCTTAAGGGTGATCAGAGCTTTCTTTCCCAGTGTAGATGTGCCAGCAGAAAAAAAACTATTTATGTGACATGGCCCTTAGTGCTTCTCATCTCCTTCTGGGCTTCATCATCATCATCTTTCTTTTTTGTTTCCTTTCCTATAATCATTCCGTACATTTTTTCATTGTATAAAAAAAAAGATATCCTTAAGAATACAGAAATTATAAAAGACCAAAGCAAATACACAGTTACCTGTACCACTATAGATAAAGGAATCTCAAGCACTGGTTCAACATTATCTTAAAGGGCCCACAGATCTGGTCATCATGGAAAAACAATAAGTTTCACTTTTCATATGTATTAGAAATAAGAGTAAGAATGCAGGGGCATGACTGCAGGATAAAAAGCAGGCACGAGATAAGGGCAGTGCAAACACTGTGTTAAATAAGAAATGATTAGCCACACTTTCTCTCAGATATGCACGCTGGTAAACCCACACCCAAGCGAAAGCATTCCAGTGCTCTTTTTCATTGTGGATCCTAGGCACGCTGCTACCCTTTACCTGTCCACTGGAATGACACCCATTATTAAAGGAACACTAACACCAACACATTTTTGTTTTAAAAGAATGACAATATAATTTACAGTTGCCCTGCACTGGTAAAACTGGTGGGGTTTATTTACTAAACTCCGGTCTGGCTGTTTGTTGCAAAAATACACATTTTTTGGATTCTTTTTTAGTAACTCAAATTTGCCGAGATTTATTAAAGTCCGATGCAGCAAAAAGTCAGAATCTGAAAATCCACCATCTCTGACCTGCTGAGGTTGTATATAAGTCAATGGCAGAGGTCTCTATCCTATTTTGACGTTTCAGTGGTCTGTGCTGGAATTAGCCTGAAATCTGACCTTTTCAGGCAAAAGTAAAAAAAAAATTCAGGCTTTTTCCCAAAAAGTCTAAAAATCAAGCAATTTGGGAAAAAACTTCGTACGATTTGGGTTTTCGCTAGGTTTTATTGCATTTTTACCCAAACTAGTTAAATCAAGCTTTTTTTTTTTATATAACAGATAAGGTCAAATCGTGGGTTCTAGTTTGGTCTGACTTCATTTAAATAATCAGGAAAAATTCGGATTTTGATAAATAACCCCCTTGTGTGTTTGCTTCAAAAACACTGCTGTAGTTTATATAAACAAGCTGCTGTGTAGCCATGGGGGCAGCCATTCAAGCACAGGATACACAGTATATAACAGATAAGTACTACTATAGTTTAAATAAACAAGCTGCTGTGTAGCCATGGGGGCAGCCATTCAAGCACAGGATACACAGTAGATAACAGATAAGTACTACTATAGTTTATATAAACAAGCTGCTGTGTAGCCATGGGGGCAGCCATTCAAGCACAGGATACACAGTAGATAACAGATAAGTACTACTATAGTTTATATAAACAAGCTACTGTGTAGCCATGGGGACAGCCATTCAAGCACAGGATACACAGTATATAACAGATAAGTACTACTATAGTTTATATAAACAAGCTACTGTGTAGCCATGGGGGCAGCCATTCAAGCACAGGATACACAGTAGATAACAGATAAGTACTACTATAGTTTATATAAACAAGCTGCTGTGTAGCCATGGGGGCAGCCATTCAAGTACACGATACACCGTAGATAACCGATACACTATTTAGTGTCCCATTATATACTGCAGAGCTTATCTGTTATCTGCTGTGTATCCTGTGCCTTTCCTCCTTTTCCAGCTTGAATGGCTGCCCCCATGGCTACACAGCAACTTGTTTATATGAACTATAGTAGTGTTGCTGAAGTAAACCCACCAGTTTTACCAAACCAGTGCAACAGGACATGCAGGGGGCACTTACACTGTGGCATCGGCACAAAGAGTTACACCTTGGGTGCAAGGAGCAGGGCAGCTTTGGGCTTTCCATAAGCAGGACAATATTGGCTGTTAACTTGACTACTTCTAAATTGTCATCTTATTGGCTCATGTATGAGGCCAGAATAATCTCGACCCTGGTCTGTATCTGATTGGGGCTTGTTAGATATAAATCAGAACGTCTGGACAATTCCATCACCCGAGATTCCTTCTTAAACCCCCCAGGGCCCTACATGTGCTGGAAATCTCTCTGATCATCCAGTGGCTCTAATGTATAATTAAGTTTTTAGCCTTTATTTCTGCATATTTCAGTTTGGAGCCTGACCTGGCAGCAGTTCATCCTGCAAAGTCTGAGGACACCCTTCATTGAAGTCCTTCCTCCCCCTTTAAATCCCTAATTGCACTGATTTAGACATCTTGAAACACAGAGAATGTTGCCCGCAGGGGTGGAGTGTTCATATTGTTACATTCTGCCAGCGTAAACTATATCAGGGACATGTTCTTTGTTCAAGCGCTGACCATGAATAATTCATTTAATCAGCTAATTTCGGGCTTAAACGCATAGTGCCAAAGTGTGATGGGCGTGTGCCAGTTTTGCTAACTTTTAATAAGTACGTACGAATCCTGCCTCTTCTCATTAGCCGCAACATGGCATTAAACTTTCACTGACATTCCTGGTAGCGGATTGTGTTACACTGCATTCCCTTTGCATTATTGCACGCCATTAGGTAAGGTTGGAAACAATTCACGGGACTGGGATTTCCAGCCGGATTGGCACGGATATGAATTTTCCTCTTCCATACATGAAGGAATATAATAACTATAGGAGAGAAGTTAAAGGGAAAGTGTACATATTCATAGTATATCCACCCCTCCTGCACTGAATAAGGCAACAGTTTTCATGGCAGATTGGTCAGAATTGCCCCCCATTATCTGTACTTGGTACATAGGCTGCAGTTTTGTTCCCCCCTAGATTCCATAATAGTGTTACTGGCTCAACTTGCACCTTTTGCCTAAGCTAAAATTGTCTCTCAGGCTGACTGGCCACAACCATCATTATTATTCCTCAATGACAAAATGTCATCATACAGAATGCCAGAAGGGGGTGTAATTTTGGGCCATTGCTAGACTTATAGGGTTTTGATAGAACATCTCTAGCAGGGGAATCTACTCATTGCCTGGAGCTTTGGTGCCACATCCGTTTGATATTTTCCTCCCATATGTAATAAAATGCACAACGTTTGCGCAGGAGCAGTAACCCATAGCAACCAATAAGTTGTTTGCTTTTAAACAGGTGACCAGTAAATGCTTTGTGCTGATTGGTTACTATGGGTTACTGCTCCTGGGAAAACAGTGGGGCTAATTTATCAACAAATTTGACCATGGGCAGTTACCTATAGCAACCAATCGGTGATTAGCTTTTTAAAGCCAGCTGCAAGTAGAACAATGAATGCAGCAATTTGATTGCCATGGGTTACTGCAAATTTGCCCAGTGTTGATAAATGCCCCCCAGTGCCTTATATTACATAACTCCATTTGAAGTTGCCATCACACCACCATCCAGGTCAAAAGGTGAGACTGTTACTCAGGTGTTCCTGGCTTAAAGGGGAACTATTGGGAAAATGAAAATTGAATATGAGTAGGCCCAGATTTCTGACTTGGGCGCCCCAAGGCCGATTCGCACTGCAGGGTCCTAGCGCTCGCCAACATCATGCCGCAGGGTCCTAAGGCCCGCAAATTTTGCACGCAACCCTCTGCCTCATGCATGCCCGGGCCTTTGTGGCCCCTGACACAAATTCGGGCCTGAATATGAGTTTCATCATACTGAAATAAAAAAACATTCTAAAATATAATCAATTAGAAATTCTGTACTGTTTCTGAAATAATCAAGTTTATCTGCACATCTTCACTCTCAGAATCAGTTCTTGTTGGGTGTCAGATTTTGACTGACAGATCCAATGTATCTTTAAGCGGGGACACCTTTTTGTAGCAGGTGTGTTAGAGCTCACTTAGATAACCGACTCCAACACAAACAAAATCGAACAAAATAACTGACTTTGGCACAAATCCCGCATGTAGAGAAACAGGATTTCCAGTGATTTTAATAGAGTGAGCTCTAATACATCTTCTAGGTAAAATGAGCTTCCAAAGGCTGCATTGGGCCTTACTGTCATTCAAAATCAGACTCCCAACTCCTGCATGAAGAGAGAATTCAGAAAGACATATGATTATGTTAATTATTTCAGAAACGGGTAATTGATTATATTTTAAAACAATTCTTATTTTAGCATGGCGAAGCTTATATTAAATTAACATTTTTGCGATAGTTCCCCTTTAAAAATCCCTCAGTTCAAAGTCTCAGAACCATGTTGCCAATAGCCAGTTTCCCTGCCGTTCTTCCTCTCCACTGATTTGGCTAAAATTAGAGGACTTTGGCTAACGATTCTATGCAATCGAATGTAACTTCTGGTTTTGGGGGAAATTACTAGCGGCAGCAGACCTGTCTCTGTTGGAGACCGGGTGAGAGGGGCTTAAATATGGGAGTCTCCTGACATATATAGGAGAGTTGACGGAAGGCAAATTCGGATTACATTGTGTAGTAGGTGATCCAAACACTGGTTGTGGAATCTAGTTTGTTCTCAATATATTAAAAAATATATCACTTGTCTGCTGCAGCTAGGGTTGTCACCTTTTCTTGAAAAAAATACCGGCCTTCCTATATATTTATCTTTTTTCTCTATCAATAACCTTGGGATCAACCATCATTATAAAATATAGGCCAGGTGGCAACCCTAGCTGCAGCTTATTTTGGTATAAATTCACTTGAAATAGAGTGAGACAAAAAGAATGTTATACATATATAAATATAAATATATATATATATATATATATATATATATATATATATATATAATTCCAGAAAGAACCGCACTCCAACTTGTTCTGTTGAATAAATTCACATTTTATTGTGCTCAATTTGCGTGTCCAACGTTTCGGCCCACATTAGGGCCTTTGTCAAGGAATTATATGATAAATTTTGATCCAGCACCCACCATCGAACTAACAGATCCGGATCAGAGTGCGGCTGCCTATGTGGAAATATATATATATATACTACTGGATAGGTGCACTCAGAGAACAATGGAAATGCCTAGGTGCTGAAACATATATCAATATCAATAGAGCAAAGAAATACGCACTCCTAGGTCTTTTGTGATGAAAAAAAAAGGGTTTATTCAACGTTTCGGCTATAAACCCATTTTTTTTTCATCAAAAAAGACCTATGATTTCTTTGCTATATATATATATATATATATATATATATATATATATATATATAATATATATATATATATATATATATATATATATATATATATATATATATATATATATATATATATATATATATATATATATATATATATATATATATATATAAAAACCAATTATTGTACAAAAACCGCACTCTCAGTTCTTCTCAGAGGTGTAAAAAAAGAAAATATTTATTTTCTTTTTTTACACCTCTGAGAAGACCTGAGAGTGCGGTTTTTGTACAATAATTGGTTTACAAAATTTTTGAATACTGCACCCAGGCAGCTGTCTTTGCATACATGAGTGCTCCAGTCTTGTGAATATATATATATATATATATATATATACAAACAAGGGAAAGTTGTGCTCACCACTAAGTTTTAAAACCATTAGGCGGGGGTGCAATGAGGGTGTGACCACAAAATACATAAAGACAAATACAAGAGTCCTCTGCACTCAACCCATTATCAATATATTTAAGACAGAGACATTTTGTGCATACTGCTACTGAAAAATGCCTTACCCTTTAAACAAAACAGGGATTGTTTGTCCATATATTGCAATATATTTAAGCTGGCCAACTACGTCAAAGTCATCCCATATCTGGCCATATTCTTTTGGCCAAGCACTGAAACAACGCAGTGTCTGACCTTCTTTATAGCAGTGTAGTATATGAAAATACTAAACCGATAGTGATGCAGCAATTCGCTTATCCCCGGGGCAATGTTGTCCTTTACAATGGAGATAACAGGACACATATTGGCACCCCCTCCCCCAGTATATTAGTTTTTCTTGACCTTTAACACACAGCTATATATTTTAAAATGCTGGTATGACCAGTCCAGTTTGGGAGTTTTAGCCTTAAAAGCATCGAATAGGTTGCAGGTAAATGTAAAATGTATAATGAAGCAATATAATTCTTAATGAATCAGATAAAATTAAGCGTAGGACTGGCCAGATATGGGATGACTTTGACGTAGTTGGCCAGCTTAAATATATTGCAATATATGGACAAACAATCCCTGTTTTGTTTAAAGGGTAAGGCATTTTTCAGTAGCAGTATGCACAAAATGTCTCTGTCTTAAATATATTGATAATGGGTTGAGTGCAGAGGACCTCTTGTATTTGTCTATATGTATTTTGTATATGTATATATATTGCAGTTTTATCATGCTGGTGCTGTTTCTCACTGTCTTGTCTTTATGTGTGAGTACCAGGGCTTGTTCTCAGCCAGTTTTCCTTGTAGTAAAGAACAATAGTGGCACCTAGTGGTGTTTCTATCAAACTATATCGAAATGTTTGTGTTACTCTGTGTTGGATGAATGCACTCCCAAAACAAAAACAAGTATTCTCACACAACAGGGGGTAATGATTACACGGCAGACTTCCTAGACTGGCCGCAGACAAGCTTTCTTCTTAGAAGTAGCGCCCTCTAGTGTCTGTGTAACTGGTACAGTGACAAGGCATGGCTGTATCGTGGGCTACATGTTACACCGTCAGTAGGTGTTTGGGTAGTTGTGTTTATTTCCACAGCAAGGAATTCATTCCTAACCATAAAAACGAGGCTGATAAAATCAGTTTGGCCCCCTGGGCCCATGACTGGATCACCTGTGGTTGTGCATGAGCTCCAAAGCTGAGGCCATGCATAGGGTCTAAAGCTTAAGTCCACTTAGTATTAAAGGACAAGGAAAGTTAAACTAAAGAAGTAGCTAGAAATGTTGTACTATATGTTTGGAGCTTCTGTACCAGCCCCAGTTAACCACAGCCCTTTAGCAGTAAAGATCTGCATGGCAGCACAGAAACCAGTGCAATTAGCATCAGAATTTTATAATCAGCCCTGTTGCATCAGCTTATATTACAGACCAACCTCATTTTCTGCTGGATAATTAGTGACGAGCCCTAAGCTTAGCTTCTCAACAGCTGCTCAGAGCCCACTGAGCATGTGAGTGTCACAGACACTTTCCAAGATGGTGACCCCCTGTGACAAGTTTGAAGTCCTGGATCATTGCTGCTATTGACAAGCTGAAACTTTAGGCTGGTGCAATAAGTTCAGTATATAAAACATGGCATTTTTAGCCGCATTCATTTTAAGGGTTTAGTTCTCCTTTAATTGCCCCTTAAAGGGATACTCCACACGAAATTAGAGTGTTCTACCTGTTAAATGGTACCCTCTCTGGTGTCAGGTGCTGTACAGTCAATTAGACCCCCTGCTCCGGGTCACAGCAATACACATGCAAATCCAAGGAAACTGCAGCCTTATTTTTGTCTACTAAGAGCCAATAAACCACCTTTATAATTGAAACTTGGATTAGTGGGCTGCAGTTTCCTTGTATTTGCCTTAAAGGGATACTGTCATATTGTGCAGAACATAAAGTTGGAGCAAAGGAAACCATATATACTGGTGTATAAGGGGAGGTTTTTGCTGCATATTTTTTACCATAAGACAGATGAACTTCTTACATACTAAAGCTCTTCCTACATTGATTGTGCAAAAAAATAGTGCCTTAAAAGGGTTGTTCACCTTTGAGATAACTTTTAGTATGATGTAGAGAGGGATATTCTGAGATAATTTGCAATTGGCTTTCATTTTTTATTATTTAAGGTTTTTGAGTTATTTAGCTTTTTATTCAGCAGCTCTTTAATTTGCATTTTAAGCATTCTGGTAGCTAGGGACCAAATTACCCTAGCAACCGTGTCCTGATGTGAATAAGAAACTGGAATATGAATAGGAGACGCCTGAATAGTAGGATCAGTAATAAAAAGTGACAATAACAATACATTTATAGCCTTACAGAGCATTTTTTAGAATGCAGTCAGTGACGCCCATTTGAAAGCTGCAAAGAGTCAGAAGAAAAAGGCAAATAACCTTACTACTATCAAATATAGATAATGAAGACCAATTGAAAAGTTGCTTAAAATTGGCCAGTCTATAACATACTAAAAGTTACCTTATAGGTGAACCACCCCTTTAAGGCTGGCAGTGAGGACAGGTAGGGCTATGGTTGCCACCTGTGTGGTTCTGACCCTGTTTTTGAAGGGCTGTCTGGGTTAAAACTGCTTGCCTGGTTCTCCAAATTAGGAAAACCAGGCAAGATTCCCTGAGATTGATGCCTCGACCAGGCAATCGGCGATTTCCACATCATAGTTCTGCCCCTGACATCACGCCTGCCCACGCCATGTCATCCACCCGCCACATCACCACCCTACCTGGAGTTAGCAGCCATGAAAAGTGGTGCTCTCATGCACTTGTACCCCTGGCATTTGTAATTTACCTCTATATTTGTGGTTTTTGAGTTATTTAGCTTTTTATCCAGCAGCTCTCCAGTTTGCAATTTCAGCAATTTGGTTGCTAGGGTCCGAGTTACCCTCACAACCATACATTCATTTAAATAAGAGTCTGGAATATGAATAGGAGAGGACTGAATAGAAAGCTGAGTAATAAAAAGTAGCAATAACAATATATTTGTAGCCTTACAGAGCATTTGTTTTTAGATGGGGTCAGTGACCCCCATTTGAAAGCTGAAAAGATAAATAATTAAAAAAACCATAGAAAATAACGAAGACCAATTGAAAAGTTGCTTAGAATTGACCATCCTATAACATACTAAAAGTTTACTTAAAGGTGAACCACCCTTTAAGAATGGATTCTCAATTGGCAACATACGGATCTCTCCCCCAGTGGAGGAAAGCAACATGGCAGCCCCAGTCACATCTATAAATTCCATTCAGCAGAGAGCATATGTTCTGTACATACAGCTGCATCTTCAGACTGTGCTGCCTATTAAAGGAATACAAATAAAGGCAATGCCTTCTATCTCTCTGTTCTATCTGCTCTAATAAATCTGCTAATGTGCAAGTGCTGCGAGGTGCCCATTCATTCTCCTTTTTCATAAATACAGTTTATAAAACAGATAATATTGTTGCAAAAGTACATTTTTGTAGGGAACCCAAATCGGTATTTTAGCTGCAGCGAATAATAAAAATGTTTTATTGCAATTCCACCGCTACATTCCTGCCACTTTATATTTGATTCATGTTTCTTTCCTCCGGGGCTTAGATTTATGGAGAATTTACAAACAGAAATTCAAGAAATGGAATTTATTCAGTTCTCAAAAGGCCTGAACTTCATGAGGAAAGAAGACTTTGCTGAGTGGCTGCTTTTCTTCACGGACGAGGAGAACAATGACATGTACTGGCAGAACGTTCAGGCTCGGATCCCTCCCGGAGAGGTGAGTAGTCAGATCTCTCTGTGCAGTGACAGCTACAAAAAGAAGTAGGGTCAAAATCGAAAATGTAAGGAAATATAAAGTCAGTATTTTAGAATTACTCTCTCTTGCCGATCTTCCCACAATCTCTCAGTTGTATTCAAAAAGTCTACAAAAATTGTATATAGATCAACGCCTATGGCAATAGAGAAAAAAAAACAAAACCCAAAAAAGAGTGCAGTAGGTTTAAATATTGTGAGGGCACCCGGTGTCAAAATTTGCTCTCTGAGGTGTGTTTCCCCTTTAAACCATCCACTTTTAGTAGTGACATGCACGGTTGGTTCCTTTACATCCAATTCGTGACCACCACCATTTGGCTAAATTGCCTAATCACAAGCCAAATATATGGTATATTGCCCGTAATGTTCACAGGGACTTAAAGGAGAAGGAAAGATATGGAGGCATTTTATTGGCAATAGATTAGCTGCAATAGTGCAAGCTAGAATGCTATATTTATCCTGTACAATGTTTTACTATATCTGATTAAAAAGCTCTCTGTTTGTTTAGGATAGCAGCTGCAGTATTAGCTTGGTGTGACATCACTTCCTGCCTGAGTCTCTCCCTGCTCACTTATAGCTCTGGGCTCAGATTACAGCAGAGAAGGGAGAGGGGGGGAAGAGGAACAAACTGAGCATGCTCAAGCCCTAGCCCTGGAGGTTTAAGCTGAAAACAGGAAGTCTGATACAGAAGCCCATGTGTACACAATAGAAGGAAAGAAATGCAGTGTTTCTTTTGACAGAGGACTCAGAGCAGCATTACTTTGAGGGTTTACTGGTGTATTTATATAGACCTCTCTAATAAGGCTTACTTAGTTTTAACCTTTCCTTCTCCTTTAATAAATGGTGTTTCACTATTTTGGATTCGCATTTCTCTCCATTGGAACACGTGAGCTGACCCAGAAGGAGAGGGAGATCTGCTAACATTATAGGCAATATACCATATATTCGGCTTGTGAGTAGGCAATTTAACCAAGTGGTGGTAACAGATTGGATGTAAAGGAATCAACCGTGCATGTCACTACTAAAAGTGACACCGAGTGCCGTTGCAATATTAAGACCTACTGCACTATTTTTTTTGTGTTTTTCTTTATTGCTATAGGCGCTGATCTAAATACAATTTTTGGGGCCTTTTGTAACTGCCACAGCTCTTCATAGTGCAGAGGTCTTCCTGCAAATTGACCATCGGTAGCTCCCCGTCTTCTTTTCTGCTGTTTCTTTACCTGAGCCTTGGGATAAACTCACAATGCCTCATGTACAATGACCCACATAGTGGGCAAAGTGCAAAAAAGGCTGCAATCTGCCATTATTTTTTTTTTGCATTTTGCTCGCTGTATATGCCATTGTGCAAACAAACACAGGCCTCTGAGCTCTGTTTTGGAGAGCAGAGACCTTTACATTATAAAAGCAAAGAGTTGATTGGTTGCTATGGGCAACATCTCCAGAAACCTCTCCAAATATTTATCTCTGATGTTAGTAAACATGCCCCTTAGTGCTGGATTTTTTATCCATCATAAGGGGCTCCATGCTGCACCCCCAAGGTAACGAATGTCCCCTATAATGTACAGCAGCAGTTTTCTTCTGCATCATCATAATAATAATAATAATAATCAGTGCCATACCATGTGCAGTATTATTGACACTCAAAAGATGATTAGAAGATATTGGTTAGCTGCTATGGCTAACTTTGAAGGCACAGGTCAAAGATTATTCAACCAGTTCCCACCCTAACCCAACCAGATCCCTGCCTGGTCCCCACACATGCAGATTTATATATCTGCACCCAACCTGCCCATCTCTGATGTCACCTGAGAGGTGGGGAAGAGCAGGGGTGAGTATATGAAGAACAGAGGAGCCATGTTGGATGTCAGATATTGTGTTGGGACAGGGTGGGGAGAACTGGGGGCAGCTGGGCTGGTGGTGAATTTGGCCCATCACCCACTGCAGGGGGCATTTAGTCATGGTGTAGTCATGGGTTAGAGCATCATTACTGGTATGTGGTTAAGATAATGAAGTCTATATGGTCAACATGAACATACTTGAAATTGAAAATTCATCTGAGGAGCTGCAGCTGTGCTTTTGGGGGGCAGGATCTGAGTTGCTAGTTAATGCAGACCCTTGAGATTTCCCACTAGACTTTGTGGTTCCGGGGCTTGCAAGCAGACCTTAGAAGCTGCTTCTTCATCTCAGATCTGTTCTGGGGAATTGTTGAAGTCCTTGAGTTCACCTGACGGTTGACATTCATGTGCCTTGTCCTAAGTGTCTTTTCCCCAAACTAGAATGAAGTGAACACTGTGTTTGATTGCAGAGTATCAGCATGGATGAGTTCAAGAGTTTCTATCATTTCATGAACAACCTAGAAGATTTCTCCATAACAATGAAAATGTTCAGTAGTGCAAACAGAGCTGTAAAGATGGGTAAGTGGTTATTGTTACTGACACTTCCAGATTAAGGGCCAAAATGCCTTGTGACACATTTGTAGTGATGGGCCAATCTGACCAATTTCACTTCACCAGAAATTCACCAAAATACATTGAAGTCTATGGGCAAAATGTTTCACCCATTGGAGTCTATAGGCGTTGTTTCAGCAACAAAAATTGTTGAAACATTTTGGTCATTACTACCATTTGTCATTGCAGAAGTATTTATGGGGATAGTGTTCCACTCCTGTAAATAGTTAAGTAGATTCCCCAACTTAATGTGGGTTCCTTCAGAGAAAAACTTTAAGCAACACTTGGGCAGTAACCCACAGCAACCAATCACATTCTTACATGCCCTGCCTCCTCCAGTGATGTCAAAGAGGGGTGGGTATATAAGAAGTGATGAAGGCTGGGCTCAGGCTGATATATTTTTTTTGTGTGAACCCACAAAACACTAATATTTAATGCTTACTATTTATGCACATGTTGAAACCTTCAAATACAAATCAAAGCACCCTATTTTGCTGACCTCTAATTATGTGTAGGGTTCCTTATACAATAAGGACAATATTATTTATTGATGTGACTGATCTGATAACATTATGAATTATGTGTTGTTTCTCATATTAGCCGAATTCAAAAGAGCAGTGAAAGTGGCAACGGGCCAAGAGTTATCAAACAATGTGTTGGATACTGTCTTCAAGATCTTTGACCTCGATGGGGACAACTGTTTAAGCCACGGGGAGTTTTTAGGCGTTCTAAAGAACAGGCTTCACCGGGGCTTAAAGGTAATACCTCTGGAATAATACAAGGAAACATAAAAGTAATACCTCTGGAATAATACAAGAAAAGATAAAAGTAATACCTCTGGAATAATACAAGGAAACGTAAAGGTAACATTTATAGAATAATACAAGGAAACATAAAAGTAATACCTCTGGAATAATACAAGGAAACATAAAGGTAACATTTATAGAATAATACAAGGAAATGTAAAATTAATACCTCTCGAATAATACAAGGAAACGTAGCGGTAATATTATTTGTAGAATAATACAAGGAAACATAAAGGTAATATTTAAAGGTAACATTTATAGAATAATATAAGGAAATGTAAAATGAATACCTATTATATATTTATAGAATAATACAAGAAAACATAAAAGTAATACCTCTAGGTTAATACAAGGAAACATAAAGGTAACATTTATAGAATAATACAAGGAAACATAAAAGTAATACCTCTGGAATAATAGAAGGAAACGTAAAGGTAATATTTATAGAATAATACAAGGAAATGTAAAATTAATACCTCTCGAATAATACAAGGAAACGTAGCGGTAATATTATTTGTAGAATAATACAAGGAAACATAAAGATAATATTTATAGAATAATACAAGGAAACATTAAGATAACATTTATAGAATAATACAAGGAAATGTAAAATAATACCTCTGGAATAATACAAGGAAATGTAAAGGTAACATTTATAGAGTAATACAAAGAAACGTAAAGGTAATACCTCTAGGTTAATACAAGGAAATGTAAAATTAATACCTCTAGAATAATACAAGGAAACTTGTTACATTGCAGTCTAACATCATTTTGTATGAAGTTGTGTCTACTTACAGACATATGAACAAACACCTTAAGAGACTTGAGACCGAAGCAGTTAAAGGGGTTGTTCACTTTTAAATTAACTTTTAGTATGATGTAGAGAGAGAGAATTTGCATTTGGTTTTAAAGTTTTTGAGTTTTTTATTCAGCCGCTCTCCGGGTTGCAATGTAAGCAATCGGGTTGTTAGGGTCCAGATTACCCTAGCAACCATGCATTGATTTGCATAAGAGACTGGAATATGAATAGGAGAGAGTCTGAATAGAAAGAGGAGTAATAAAAAGTAACAATAACAATCCATTGTAGCCTTACAGAGCATTTGTTTTTAGATGGGCTCAGTGACCTTCATTTGAAAGCTGGAAAGAGTCAGAAGAAGAAGGCAAATAATTCAAAAACTATAAAAAATTAAAGAAAGAATAACAAACCAATTAAAAAGTTTCTTAAAATTAGCCATTCTATAACATACTAAAAGATAACTAAAACATGAACCAGAAGCCAGTCACATGGAGACATTACAAGGACATTGGCAGAAAAGCTGAACTGTATCCCTGCCCCCTGCCTGGTAGTTGTCTGATTTTATCAGCTGCCGAAACAATATAATAATAATAAATCTTATTATTCCTGTAAATGCAGAAGGAATAGTGATAGAATGGTTGGTTATAACCTTGGATTGGTCATGTTTCCCTAGTATATCAGTATTAGGTCTCTATAGATCTGCTAATTGGGTTTCTCATAATTAGCCCATGCTTGTCTGGATAGCTCCCTGTCCAATGTAGAAAGAAATTAAGAAAAAAAACTCCTTTCCCACCCTTCTGTTTTCTTTAACACTCCCTTATACTGCCCTTCCTGCTCCTAATGTTGTGCCTACAAACAGTGGCGGAACTACCGGGGGAGCAGGGGGTGCAAGTGGGCCATGGCCCGCACCCCCTCAGGGCCCCCCGGCAGTCCGTGCGCCCCTGACAAATGCGGCCGTACGGAGGGGGCGGGGCCCGGCTGCGCATCACGCACCAGGGCCCGCCCCTCTAGGATCCCTTCTGCCTACAAAGTGGTACTCGGGTACATATTGTATGTGTGTGGGAAAATATATCACGCAGGTTACCATTTTTAAGCCTGGACAATTACAACCCTTAAAAGAGAACTAGACAAAGAATTAGACTAGAACTTGTTTTTTCGGGCTTTTCAACCTGCCCACGTCCACTACAGCCCTTTGGCATTGAAGATCTGTGTCTCCAAAGATGCCCCAGTAGCTCCCCATCTTCTTTTCTGCTGCTTCACTGCACTTGCTCTGTGCTGCTGGCACTTACTGGGCTTAGGGACCCCACTCAAATTAATTTTATATTAATTGTAACTTAGTTAGATTAGGTTGAAAAAAGACACGCATCCATCAAGTTCAGCCTTAAGTTTATATATATAATCTGCCTATCTGCTAGTTGAACCAGAGGAAGGCAAAAAACCCATCTGAAGCCTCTCCAATTTGCCCCAGAGGCGGAAAGAATTCCTTCCTGACTCCAAAATGGCAATGGGACTAGTCCCTGGATCAACTTGTACTATGAGCTATTTCCCATAACCAGTTGATTCTGCATTCGAATGCATTTAATTAGCCCTGTAGCATCCAATTATATGACAGATGAAGCCACAATTTTCCCCAAAGTTTTAATCACTTATGATGATGCCTAAGCTTAGCTATTAGCAGCTCACTGAGCATGTGCAGTGCCACTGACACACAAAACATAACCAAACAAATGCAAGAACGGTGCTGAATATAACTGGTAAAAGGCTTCCACACCTTTGGGCAGAACTAGGGGTAGTCAGCAGAGACGGACAGCTGCCTAGAGCACAAGAGGGGAGCGCAATTCCGAGAGAGACATCAGACAAATGACATTGGGGGGAGTAAACACTCGAGTCCGTATCCCAATGGGCATGTGTAAGCAGTGGTGAGGAGCAATAAATAGTGACCAGTGGGTGCCAGGCTATGTAGTATTGCCATGAGCACAAATACTACTGGTCTCAGCTCTGACAAAACATTTGTGCTGGAACAGTAAGTTCCGTACATAAAACAGTATTTATAACCACATTATTTTATATGCATTAGATTCATTTAAATAAAAGTCTTTAGAAAAAAGGCAAAATCCGGATCAGGTGCCTGCTTTGTAGTTAGTATTCTCAAAGGGCTAAAAGAGAAGAAAAGGCAACAATTACTTGCCAAAAGTTAAAGGAGAACTAAACCCTTAATTAAAAAACTCTACCCACCTACCCTACATAGACCCCCCTCCCTGCCCCCTCCCAGCCTAGCTGTTACCCCTGGTGAATCCCCCTAACTCTTTACTTACCCCTCGGTGCAGATTCAGGGTATCGGAGTTCACGGGCGGCATCTTCTTCTCTTCGGTAATCTTCGGGAAGTAAGTGCATGCGCATTTGGAGCAGTCTTCGGGTTTTTGACAACTGCGCATGCGCCGAAATAGACGGAAATTGACGAATCGCCGGAAGTAGACCCAGAGATTACCGAAGAGAAGATGACCGTGAACTCTGATGCCCTGAATCTGCACCGAGGGGTAACTTTTCCTTTAAGAAATGACTAATTCCCATTCTAAATCTACTTGTTGTTTCAGCACGTGCCCCAGCAGCAAGGCATGCACGGATACTGGAAATGTGTCAAAAGGGAAACTATTAAGGGAGCCAATGAAGTCTGGAAGCAAACTGGGAAAAGTCCATTCTAACGTCTCTCCCAATGAATTACTCTGCGTCTGTGCTGGTTGTGGCTTTACTAGTGTGGAGTTTTCATGTATTTCTGCTTACGTATATATATCTGTGAATGTTTACAGCAAACTAACAGCGTGCATCTCAAGTTATATCTTATATATATATATCACACCGCTCTGCCCTGGGGGATAGATCTGACAGGCTGCAGGAGTCTACTGGGTGCAGTGTTGTACATATGACTCTAGTGCAATAAATATTCAACATATACCATCATGTAGAACACACAGAGGTGCAGCAGCTGCAAAATCAACCCAAATGCAAGAATTACTTCTATCGCCATCAGGACCGCCATCAGAAATCGCTGGGCCTCATACAACAAAATTTCCTGGGCCCCCTGGGCTACGCCCACTGCAAGCCCCACCTACAGGTCCGCCCTCCCCACCACACAGTAAAAAAACAAAAAAAATATTGGTGGCTAGGGTTCCCACACATTAATAAAAAGTAAAAAGATATTGGTGTCCAGGGCCCCATAAAAAAACATTTGTGGCCAGGGCCCCCCCATTAAAAAATATTGGTGGCTAGGACCGCACATGAAAAAAAAATTGGTGGCCAAAATTGGTAGCCAGTGCCCCCCCACATTATAAGAAAATTGGTGGCCAGGGCCCCTTAAACATCCATGCCTTCCCGAAGTCAGCAGCTCTCAGAAAGATGGGGGGCCAGCTAATCAAGTATGTGTGGCATGGCCAGGCCCCCCTTACCCTTGGGGCCCCCTACAACTCTCCCCCCCTGATGGCTGCCCTGATCACCATAGACTCTCCCTGAATCCTGTAACCTGGGTACCAGGCTCTGCTGCCAGTGCTTTAGATTAAGAATATGTTTCCGTACACATTGGTTCCTGTGGGCATTGTGTTTACTATGCAGTCTGCTAGCAGTTGGTCGTGTTGGAAGTTGAGGGTGTTCAGTTAGTAAATCCAGTGCACAGCTTCAGACTCACCTCTCCTCAGTTCCTATTAAGGCAGGCTGGGAGATGGAAGTCTCACTTCCTAAACACCTACAACTTCTAGCAACTGTACTTTACTAATAGCTGCTCTCTACTCGACCTGTGTCCTTCCACTACTGCATGTAAGTCATGCTTTCCTACTGGTTAATGTTATGTTTGTCCCATTGGATCATGTCTTGGCAGGGGCATAACTATAGAGTAACTATAGGGGCCCAGGAGGTATAGGGGCCCCATGAGGCTCTAGTTTATATACAATTTCAATAAATATTGATAAAACAGGACAACCTCTGGATATGTTGGGGCCCCTAAAATTAATTTGCTGTGGGGCCCAGTAACATATAGTTATGCCACTGTGTCTTGGAGTCTCTATTGAGTAACTGCCAACACAAAGGGACCAACAGCTCAAGGATTATTCAGTTAAAACTATAAACAGCATTTCCATGATCCATTCTACTTCCATGTACTCATTCACATTCTCCTAGCCCTGAGCTCTGCACCTCCTGTTCCATATTTATTTTTACTACAGGACGGAATGTTGGTTTTGTTCAACTTTAAAACTGGATTCGGTGACTAACAAGTGATTCTATATTTTTGTGGTATTATATGGGTGTCTTTTTAACAAATGAAAGCAGAATTATCTACCTGCAAGTGAATGTGTATTTTCTACTTATTATTTTTCTCTGAAGGTTCAATCAATAAAATATGGATAATTCTACTTTGTGCTGTTTTATACTTTGGGGTTGCCAGGTCTCTGCGAGAGGCCGATACTCAGGTTAAATGGTTCTAGGAAAGCACTTTTCCGAACTGATTACAAACGGGAATTCAACCAAATTGCTACAATTTATAATAAGCTTTCTTATGAATAGGAGGAATCTGGGGACACATTTCCCCATATGTAATATAAGGCCCTGGAGCAGTAACCCACAGCAACCAATAAGATGCTTGCTTTAAAACAGGTGACCAGTAAACGCTACCTGTTGATTGGTTGCTGTCTATTACTGCTCCTGGGCAAACTTAGTGCCTTTTATTGCATAATCCACTTGTTCATCGGTTATAAATAGGGATGCACTGAATCCCCTATTTTGGATTCGGTTGAACCCCTGAATCCTTTGCAAAAGATTTCGCCGAATACTGAACCGAATTCTCATTTGCATATGCAAACTAGTGTAAGTTTCTATATAGTATATTGTTATTATTATTATTATTGGAAGGCAGAGATGAAGCTGAACTCTATTCTCCTGCCTTTTTGGTAACAACTATGTAGACTTGTGTAATGTGTAACTGTAAATATTGTAATTATTGTTTAGTCTAAGTGTAATCATTAATGTATAACAATCAATTGATTTATTTCACAATATATTTTAATATACGCTCATTGGTGTGGATTCATTGTAAGTAAGTGGGTTGAGGTATATTGATATTATTATTATTAATGATATAATATACAATAGAAACTTACACTAGGGGTGGGAAGGGGGAAAATAGTTTTTACTTCCTTGTTTTGTGACAAAAAGTCACGCAATTTCCCTCCCCTAATTTGCATATGCAAATTAGGGTTCGGATTCGGTTCGGCCGAATCTGAATCCTGCTGAATAAAGGCCTAATCCCGAACCGAATCCTGGATTCGGTGCATCCCTAGTTATAAATAGGTCCTATTATTTATTTTAAAGGAACACCATTAAAAAACTGTTTCCCTGTATGGTCTATTGAATGAGAGTAGTTAGAAGTTATAAACAATTATTTTAGCCTAGGACTAAAATATAAAAGAATGCATTCTATAATGTCTGTATCTAAATAAAGTTTGACATTTGTAGTGTAGGTTTTATATTTTAGGACAATACTATTGCTTTAAAGCTATAACTGTCCTGTCGGATGCCCCCACTAGGGGGTGTTGTTGCACCATGATCAAGCTTGTTCGGGTTGACTGGTAATGTCGGTGCTGTGAGTATGTAACATTGCAGGTAAGTGGATCTGAGCTGTGGCTGGAGGCTTGTCACTAATTCTTATAAAGATCAAAATATGTGTAAAGTGAAATTCTGTCAGTGTGGGCTTTACCTGTACAGTCAGGTGAGTGGGGTGAGATCACATATTGATTCCCATATTAACTGCCCTCATTTATACTCCACTCTGTGTTTCAGTGGCATAACACTGGCGCACTGGGCCCTCCTGCAAAAAAATCGACGTACACTTACCTGCACCTGCCCAGGTTATTAAAGGAAAACTATAACCCCAAATGTTATACTTACAGTAAGTAACAGATACTTTATATCAAATTAAAAATCCCGGGAAATCCCGAGCCGCACATCACTACTACCTATTCTAATGTATCCGGAGTAGCCCATATCTGTGCTGTGGGGCCATTGTTTTATTACCAACCCCCCCCCCCCCCAAAGAATTAATGGGTGTTTGCAAGTGAAAGCAATTGAATGTGACTTTGGCCTGCCAATATCTTGTACTTGGCGTGAAGTCAAAAAACTCCAATTAGTAAGAAAGTAATGTCAATGTTTCCTGTACTTTATGTTTATCAGCCTTGAAGGAGAGACCTGAACCCCCCCACCAGCGAGCAGCCGGGGAAGTAACCACTTAGTAAGTACAGGCACCAGCTCTTCCTATGGATTTCCTTTCACTGAGTGCACTCAATCAGCAAATATTTCCTGCTGTATCCTTAGCTCACTCCCAATATTAAAGGAGAACGGAACCCTAAAAATGAATATAGCTGAAAAAATGGCATTTAGGCACCAGCCTAAAGTTTCAGCTTGTCAATAGCAGCAATGATCCAGGACTTCAAACTTGTCACAGGGGGTCACCATCTTGGAAAGTGTCTGTGACACTCACATGCTCAGTGGGCTCTGAGCAGCTGTTGAGAAGCTAAGCTTAGGGCTCGTCACTAATTATCCAGCAGAAAATGAGGTTGGTCTGTAATATAAACTGATGCTACAGGGCTGATTATTAAATTCTGATGCTAATTGCACTGGTTTCTGTGCTGCCATGTAGTAATTATCTGTATTAATTACTAATCAGCCTTATATTGTGACATTTCTATTCTATGTGTACTGTATATTGTGAGTGGGTCCTTAAGCTCAGTAAGTGACAGCAGCACAGAGCATGTGCAGTGAATCAGCAGAAAAGAAGATGGGGAGCTACTGGGGCATCTTTGCAGACACAGATCTTTACTGCTAAAGGTATCCGGAAACCCAGTTTCCTGAAAGCTCCGAAATACAGGAAGGCTGTCTCCCATAGACTCGATTATAATCAAATAATTCACATTTTAAAAATGATTTCCTTTTTCTCTGTAATAATAAAACAGCTTGTACTTGATCCCAACTAAGATATTTAATCCTTATAGAAGGAAAATAATCCTCTTGAGTTTAAATGATTTTTAGTGGACTGAAGGTATGAAGATATTCCAGGGCAGGGGAGCGCTTCGTTTTCCAAAGTCGCCCGAAGTTTCCTCTTGAGGCAATCTCCCCCAGTTCGGGGAGATTAGTCGCCCCGAAGAAGAGATTTGTCGCTGGGCAACTAATCTCCCTGTAACTGACCGTGTGTCTCTGCCCTTAGGAGTAACCAAGAAAAGTAGAGCAGACAGTTGTAAAAGAATTACTATTGAAAGCTGTGGGAAGCACACTGTGTCAATTCTGCATTAGGGACAAGGTTTCTCCTTTTGGCCTTGACTAATGCTGGAGCTGCTCTGCAAGGACATGGGAAACTGTTGAGTGTTTAGCTCTATCCAGAACTAGGGTTGCAACCTGGCCAATATTCTACCGGCCTGGCCAGTAAAAATTATGGTTGATCCCAATGTTATTAATAGGGAAAAAAGATAAATATATAGAAAGGCCGGTATTTTTTTACTGGTGGAAACCCTAACCAGAACCCATTGTGAGAATCACTGACACAGCCAATAACTCTATATGGGCTACTGAGCAGCTTGTTTCATGAACCCCCCTATAAACTTAATAGGGTATACATACATTATGAAGGTGCTCGGGGGTTGCTTTATAAATAATTCAAAAATAAGCACCTGCTTTGAGGCCACTGGGAGCAACATCCAAGGGGTGGAGAGGAATATGTTTATGAGCCACTGGTTGGGGATCAATGGTTTACACTATAGTGTTTGTGATTGGCAATTTCCGTCCAATCCGGCGAATGCGCAGAAATACAGATCTCCCAGTCATCTTACCGTGGACCCAGAAGATGGACGCATGGAACTTCACTGGCAGAATCTGCGCCGAGGGGTAAGTATAAAGTATGGGGCATTTCCCCGGGGGGCACTTAGCCTGGAGGGAGGGGGGTCTACCTGGGGTGGGGGGTATGTGTTTTTTATATACAGGGTTGAATTCTCCTTTAAGGGGAGACGTTCTACCAGTGACAACCTTGAGCACAAAAGCACTGACCGGTTTAGCCATGAAATATTGAGGAGTTATAGAAAGACAAGGTAGGGGCCAGTTTATGACAACTCAAGGTCATAATGAAACAAGCAAACTAAAAGGGAGGGGAGATTGGGGAATATAAAAGAGAATGAAGTGACTTGTGTGTAACGAAAGTGGGTGTATAGTGCCGGAACCTGGAGAATCTAGATGGCAAATTGCCCCAGAGCAGCAACCTATTAGCAGTTAGATTTTTCCATCTACTGAAAGCTGAACAATTAGACTTAATACGTTCACACGCGCAGTGAGCAAAGTGCATTTGCCAACACAATGCAGCAGTTTCCCCAGAATCCCAGTATCATTGCAGGAGCTGAGCGTGTGATGTGAGAAGGGAACCCGGAGCTACTGATTGGTGCTGAGCACTACTATAGTGCATAGGGTGGTTAGATACAAGTAACTTTGATGAATGGGGTTTAATAGGCAACTACACTTGTGGTCATACATGACCCCTAATATGTTACTGGTATATGGGTTACTTCTCCGAACAAATCTGCTCATTATTACTAAACGAGTACCAAAGAGTGTTATGAGGCAGAGTTGAGATGAGACAATGGGAAAGAGTTTCAACATAAAAAATGGATGGTGATTAGGTCTCAGGGAAGTAAAAGGGCAGTTGACAGGAACAAGGAAGGAAAAGAAAAGTCAGAGTGATTGATCATTAAGGAGAAAAATAAGGACACAACAGAGAGGAGGGGAAAGGAGGAGAAGCATCAGGATGGGACACAGAATATAGTTTTATTATTATTATTAATAATACACCAGTCCCTGCCCCAGTTGAGGAGCTTACAATCTAAGGCCCCTATCACATTCACACACACTATGGGCAATTGTTATCAGGAGCCAGTTGACCTGTCTGTATGTTTTTAGCAGTGGAGTAACTCAGGCCCAGACTGACAATCTTTGGGTTCTAGTAAATACCAGAGGGACTGCTGTAAGTAGGGTTCCACATACCTCCCAACTGTCCTGGTTTTCCGGGGACAGTCCTGATTTTGACAGCTTAACCCACAAGTCCCAGATTGTTACTGAAATCTCCCGAGTTTCTCATTGATTTCCTGCGCTAAACAGCCCGAAAAAGATACAAAGTAAATGTAATTAAATAAGAAGCTTTCAGCAGAAATCCCAGAATACTTACCACCTGCACTTTTGTAACCTGCACATTTGTAACAATTTAAGATAAGCAAAGATACAATAGTAACTATGTAAGATAAGGAGGTCTCTTGGGGGAAACTGTGACTTGCAGCTTAAATGGCAATTCACCTTCATTAGCAAAACTGTAATAACACATAAAACTTGACCCTAAATACTCTCTAATACCAGCCTTTGGAACCAGGCGGGTGATGACATCACTTGGAGGTAGGAAACCAGGCAGGTTAGGCAGACAAAAGAGGAACCGGACAGGAATGTGAGGGGAAGTGGGTGGGCCTGTGGTTAGAAGGAGAGAGGGTAAAGGCAGAGAAACACATGGAGATTCAGTTGCCCCAGCGACAAATCGGCTCTTCTTCGGGCGACTAATCTCCCCATAATGCCTTCCAGCTGGCTAGAATCTAAATCACCGGTGGGATGGCACTCGGAGCGCTTCGTTTTCTGAAGTTGAGGAAACTTCGGAAAACCAAGTGCTACAAATGCCATCCTGCCGGCGATTTAGATCGTATCCGGCTGGAAGGCATTATGGGGAGATTAGTCGCCGGGGCATTTAAATCTCCATGTGTGTCTCTGCTAAGGATGCACCGAATCCAGGATTTGGTCCGAGATTCGACCTTTTTCAGCAGGATTCGGATTTGGATTTTGCCTGGCTGAACCGAATTTGCATATGCAAATTAGGGGCAGGGAAGGAAATTGCGCTTGACTTTTTGTCACAAAACAAGGAATTAAAAATGTTTTCCCCTTCCCACCCCTAATCTGCATATGCTAATTAGGATTCGGTTCGGTATTCGGCCCAATCTTGCGAGAAGGATTTGGTGCATCCCTCCCTAAAGGAAAGGGAGCGCTTATAATTTCCCAGCACTTACATCACCAGTGAGTTTATAATACTGGTAGTGCAGAGAAATCACGTGCACACTCAGGCCCTTCAAGCGAATACCACTGGTGCCCAAAGCCTAAGGGAAACGCCACTCCCAATGGTCCAATGTGAAGAAGCAAGAGGCTGGCACACGGAGCGAATTAAACCGGGGTCCTGCCCCTGGTGTGTTTATTGCGTCAAACAACGTTTTGGAGGGCGTTCCCCCTTCGTCAGGTGATACAAAGAATACGTGCATGCACATTAAATAGGTAATTAGACCCACCCCCTGCATGAAAAAAATGGTCCCGTGTGTCTCCAATTGTTACAAAATGTTTCAAACAGTTCTCTCCAGGTGAAAGTCCACTTGTTAGTGATGTAACAAAAAATTAATCCCTATTAATGGGAACAAGATTTTTTACCTCACCCTGGATGCATATATGGACTTTTTTTTTCGAATTAATATCTGAAAAATAAAGAGAATGGTTCATTAAACCAGCAATAAGAATATAAAAAATATAAATTACAAAAAACATGTTAAATTGAATTCTTCATTCAAGCCTCTGGGGGACTGTGTCTGCCGAGTCCATATCCAAAAGCTTTCACGCTGTAGTAATTTTTCTTTAAGGTCCTGTCCCTGTTTCTCAATCACTCTTTCCAGAATCTGCCAACGGATCTGCGACACCCTATGTTTATATTCATAGAAATGTTTGGCTAAAGTGGTTTCCTGTTTTTTCTTCTTATCTGTTTTCTCCTCAATGTCTGGTTGGAAATTTCTTATTACAGATTTATATTCGTTCAAACGAACTTTGATTGTACGCTGTGTTTGACCTACGTACGCCATACCACACGGACATTTAATACAATAGATCACCCCTTTTGAGTTACAAGTGTGGAAACCTTTAATATTGTAAGGTGTTCCTTTAAGCAGGTGCATCACCTTATCCCCTTTGATTATACCATTACAATGACCACAGTTATGACAAGGGGGGGTACCTGTAGGGATTTTTGTAGATGTTGTGTTTTTCCTATTTTGTTTAATCAGATCTTCAATATTTTTTCCCCTTTTGTAGGAGAAGATCGGAGGTGAAGAGAAGATGCTGGACGTCATAGGGTCTTTCTCCAAAATGCCCCAATATTTTAAAATAGTTTTTTTAATAAACTTTGAATTGGTATCATAAGTAGACACAAATGGTATTCTTTCAACAGTGTCCTTTTTTCTTTGCTGCAACAAAACTTCTCTTGGCATTATACCTACCTCCTCTTGGGTTTTTTTTAAACTTTCCTGTTTGTATCCTCTATCCCTGAACTTCTCAATCATTTTATCAGACTCCTGTTTGAACAATTTGTCAGTACTAGTTATTCTTCTCACCCTCATCATCTGGCTTTTGGGTAACCCTTTAAATAGATTAGGGAAACAATATACTTGGTAAATCATAGAGGAAAATGTATATTGCATGAAAATATGTTGTAAACCCAACCTGCTTTACTCTTCTCTTTGGAAAATAATAAAGAATATTTGGAAATTAAATAGATTAGGGGCATGAAAACTCGTAGATCGTAGTAAGTGTTTCGATCAATGTATATGTGTGGGGTGATTTTCCAATGTAAATTTTATAGTATGATGGACCAAATTTAGGTAAATCAAAAACAGGTTAAGCTGTTGTTGTGAACCCTTCCAAATGAAGAACGTATCGTCCATATATCGCATATAGGACTCAATACACTCCACAAAATCATTATTCGAAAAAATGAACTTCAAAAAAATCCATATATATATTTGCATATGCAGGTGCCATGTTGGCACCCATGGCACAGCCCTGTACCTGCAAATAGAATTCACGTCCAAGGAGCATAATATGAAATCATTGTCAACCAATAGCTATTTTTGTGGATTTAGCATTACAGGACATTATCCCCACACTCAAACCTTGTTTAAAGGACACTACTTATTTTCTATTAAGATTGAAAAATATTAAGGCACCCGACAATGATTTCATATTATGCTCCTTGGACGTTCGGGATTTATATACCTCTATCCCACACGAAGAGGGGGTGGAATGATTTCGTACCTATTTGGGACACACGGATTTACCTACATACAAAATTAATTTTTTGTGTACATTATTGGAATTGGTACTTACCAATAATTTTTTCACCTTTAAAAATGAATTCTATTTGCAGGTACAGGGCTGTGCCATGGGTGCCAACATGGCACCTGCATATGCAAATATATATATATGGATTTTTTTGAACAGAAGTTCATTTTTTCGAATGATTTTGTGGTGTGTATTGGGTCCTATATGCGATATATGGACGATACGTTCTTCATTTGGAAGGGTTCACAACAACAGCTTAACCTGTTTTTGATTTACCTAAATTCGGTCCATCATACTATAAAATTTACATTGGAAAATCCCCCCACACATATACATTTTTTGGATGTAAACATATCCCTAAACGAAGGTACATTTAACACCGCCCTTTATACCAAGCCCACTGATCGAAACACTTTACTACGACCTACGAGGTTTCATGCCCCTAATATATTTAAAGGGTTACCCAAAAGCCAGATGATGAGGGTGAGAAGAATAACTAGTACTGACAAATTGTTCAAACAGGAGTCTGATAAAATGATCGAGAAGTTCAGGGATAGAGGATACAAACAGGAAAGTTTAAAAAAAACCCAAGAGGAGGTAGGTATAATGCCAAGAGAAGTTTTGTTGCAGCAAAGAAAAAAGGACACTGTTGAAAGAATACCATTTGTGTCTACTTATGATACCAATTCAAAGTTTATTAAAAAAACAATTTTAAAATATTGGGGCATTTTGGAGAAAGACCCTATGACGTCCAGCATCTTCTCTTCACCTCCGATCTTCTCCTACAAAAGGGGAAAAAATATTGAAGATCTGATTAAACAAAATAGGAAAAACACAACATCTACAAAAATCCCTACAGGTACCCCCCCTTGTCATAACTGTGGTCATTGTAATGGTATAATCAAAGGGGATAAGGTGATGCACCTGCTTAAAGGAACACCTTACAATATTAAAGGTTTCCACACTTGTAACTCAAAAGGGGTGATCTATTGTATTAAATGTCCGTGTGGTATGGCGTACGTAGGTCAAACACAGCGTACAATCAAAGTTCGTTTGAACGAATATAAATCTGTAATAAGAAATTTCCAACCAGACATTGAGGAGAAAACAGATAAGAAGAAAAAACAGGAAACCACTTTAGCCAAACATTTCTATGAATATAAACATAGGGTGTCGCAGATCCGTTGGCAGATTCTGGAAAGAGTGATTGAGAAACAGGGACAGGACCTTAAAGAAAAACTACTACAGCGTGAAAGCTTTTGGATATGGACTCTGCAGACACAGTCCCCCAGAGGCTTGAATGAAGAATTCAATTTAACATGTTTTTTGTGATTTATATTTTTTATATTCTTACTGCTGGTTTAATGAACCATTCTCTTTATTTTTCAGATATTAATTTGAAAAAAAAAGTCCATATATGCATCCAAGGTGAGGTAAAAAATCTTGTTCCCATTAATAGGGATAGTTAAGCACTATATTGTATATTAGGTTGAAATTGATACCTTTATCTCCTCAATTTTGGATACTGTTTCTAATAGAATGATTTGCAGACTTTTTTGCTACTTTTTTGTTACATCACTAACAAGTGGACTTTCACCTGGAGAGAACTGTTTGAAACATTTTTTGAAACATTTTGTAACAATTGGAGACACACGGGACCATTTTTTTCATGCAGGGGGTGGGTCTAATTCAGGGGCGTAACTATAGAGGAAGCAGACCCTGCGGTTGCAGGGGGGCCCAGGAGTGTAGGGGGCCCAGTGAGACCCTAATTAATTAGCAATTTTAATATATCTTGGTAAAATAGGCCAACTTATAAATATTTTGGGGCCCTAAATTGAATTTGCTATGGGGCCCAGTAACAACTAGTTACGCCACTAGTCTAATTACCTATTTAATGTGCATGCACGTATTCTTTGTATCATCTGACGAAGGGGGAACGCCCTCCGAAACGTTGTTTGACGCAATAAACACACCAGGGGTAGGACCCCGGTTTAATTCGCTCCGTGCGCCAGCCTCTTGCTTCTTCTTTATAATACTGGTGCCTGCTCTAGCTGCTGACTTACCTGCCTACTGTGAGATGCCATAGACAGTCACTATTTATTGGGCTGGTGGCAGCTGATTGGGCCTCTCTCTACCTGAAATGCCAGGGACTATTTTGAATCCCAGTCCAGACCTGCAGGCAACTAGATATTACAGGGCCCCAAAACATGTGTAAATTGACCTATTCTACCAAGATATAGTGAGGAGGTAAGGGGAGATCTATAAACCCCCCTACACTAATCGCAGCAGAGCAACATTCCAGCCTGTGGGCCAATCAGATAGCTCGGCTACAGTGAGTTCTTGCAGTTATAATGATTGTCTCTGTCTCAGCACAGGCTCATTGGTGCAATTGAGGGGGGTAATGAGATGATTTGAGGTGCGGCTCTGCCTAGGACTGGGGTTAATAATAAGGCCTCGGAACAAGCAGACGAAGGAACCTTCATATAGTTACAGTAACCTTTCAATTGATATTCCTTTTCTACGGCTTTTTTAACGCGGATGGGGAGGTCACTGACCCCACAATGCAGAAACCTTTTGCTCTGCCTATTGGAACTGAGGTCTCATGTGACCAGTCTGTAGATAAAGAAGAGTCCGGTGCTGCTGAGGTACAGGCCACTCCCGACAAGGAGCAATGAGGAAGCTCTAGGTACAGAGGCCAATGGAAAAATGAAGCGGAAGTCATAGCACCTTCCTTATTTAGAGTGGAGCGTGGCATGGGCGGAACGTCGAGTCAGACTGTCCCGGATGGGCGTTACCACGGTGGGCGGAACCTAGAGGGAGGCGCTTTAGTGTCAGAGAGGCGTGCCCGGATGGGTTCTTTTAGTCCTAAACTCCGCCCTCCTCCGGCTGGTGACAGGAGTTAGTGTAGTGCCGGGGGCTCCGGTAAAGGAGCGGAAATATGGCGCCGTCTCACGTTCTGCGCTGCTGCCAACGGGTAGTGGGCTGGATCCCTGTGCTGTTCATCACGGCGGTGGCCTGCTGGTCTTACTACGCCTTTGTACTGGAACTGTGCGTCTGTGAGTAACTGCTTCCTGCTTGGGGGGGGGGGGTGGATTTAGGGAGGGGGATGCCTACTGTGTGTGTGACTCGTGTGTGTGTGTGTGTGTGTGACTGACTGTGTGTGACTGTGTGTGTGAGAATGTGTGTGTGTGTGTGTGTGTGTGTGTGTGTGTGTGACTGTGTGTGTGACTGTGTGTGTGTCTGTGTGTGTGTCTGTGTGTGTGTGTGTGTCTGTCTGTGTGTGTGTGTCTGTCTGTGTGTGTGTGTGTCTGTGTGTGTGTGTGACTGTGTGTGTGTGTGTGTGTGTGTGTGTCTGTCTGTCTGTCTGTGTGTGTGTGACTGTGTGTGTGTCTGTGTGTGTGTGTGACTGTGTGTGTGTCTGTGTGTGTGTGTGTCTGTGTGTGTGACTGTGTGTGTGTGTGACTGTGTGTGTGTGAGACTGTGTGTGTGTGTGAGACTGTGTGTGTGTGTGAGACTGTGTGTGTGTGTGTGTGTGTGTGTGACACTGTGTGTTGCCAGCTGTGCCCACACTAATGCCCCTTATCCCCACGCTATTCACACAGTGCCCAGGCAATGAACTCACTTTGTTTTACCATCGATCTGACATCCAAGTTTCAGGAGCAGGTTCTTTCCTCTTCTCTCTCCCCATTAGCCCTGGGCCAAGGCAGTAGCTCTCTGGGTGTTGGGAGTTGTAGTTCAATAACCTGTGGAGGGAAGCCAGTTGCACTACGACTTTCCACATCTCCTTTAAAGTGATAACGGCTTATTCACAAATCCGCAGTGTCCCTATTGGTTGCCAATAACTTTCTGATCCTTCCTTATGACAGGCAGTCACTTCCATCTATATTTGGTGTGTTTATCTCTACTACTAATGCCTGCAGCTCCAACAGGGAAATTATTAGGGGGGATAGGGGCAGTTTAAGATAGTTGTACGTTCAGTGACATTCAGGGCATGGGACACACGGACAGATATTGTACAATCAGAGATATATGGGGCAGGTCAAACACTTTTCATACATCTAGTCCAACAACCCCAAAGATTGGACCTAGAAGGAAGGAACGTGATTTTGTCTGTTGCTGTCTGATGAACGATTACATCCTACAAGTCAGATGTAGCTCATGGGTCCACATATAATGGGACTGATACACAAATCTGATTTGATAAAATCTCACCCACAAAATCTCCTGTCTAGTTTATCCCTTTCTCTCTTGGCAATTCTTGGCACATTATCGTTGAAATGTGACTATTGTTGGGCAGAATTGGCTTCTTATAAAGAGATAAGCATGGCATTCACTGTGTGTATATATGTGTATGTATATACACATGCACTGAGGTGTGAGACATATATTTATCCAACCCGTCACACACTTGATAAAGTGCTGGGTACAAACTAATAACAGTGCCAATCTGTGTGTGTGTGTAGGGCTGGGGATACAATATATTATATAATATAATTATGTCCATATTTATAGCTGTATACAGTCTCCTAAAGTTCTAGTGTGAGCAAGCTAATGAGTAGCCACTGGTTAGTGTAGCTGTTGGTGCATGAGGATGTGTAGGTACTAATGAGCAAGTCCGTTTGTGCTAATGAATACATATCTATTAATTAGTCCATTCATTACCATTGCATGCTAAAACATCAAAGACATTGCTGTCCTGCCATACGCACTGCTTCAGGACTATACATTGTGCGTGTGCTGGTTACTGATACTCTAGTTTGAGTCAGATCTTTGTCCAAGTGTCTGGTGCCAGAGGCTTCTCAATCTTGCCCTGCTCTCCTCTCATCCCCACCAGCCTTTCCATCCAGAATACCCCATTTTTACATTATAAGCTCTGTAGGTTGCCAAATAATGAAACCACTTTTTATATCCTTTTTAAATCCTTGGATAAATCATGCCCATATGTGACCTTTTCCTGTTCTTGTTACTTTTGGGTTCACAATAGGGATGTGCGGGCCAGCCTGATACCCGTGGGTCGGGCGGGTTTGGGGCGACCTCAACACTCGGGTTGAACTTTTCTGCCCGCTCGCTTTACACTGGCGGCTTCTGTTTTTATAGGCGCATGCTCGCTCACCACACCCCACCCTTTTTGTGATGTCAGGACAGGTTGGCACGGGCCTATAAAAAGAGGGGACTCGGTTTCGGTGCGGTTTGGGTTAAGGAAAATCGGACCTGCACATCACTAGTTCACATGGTTCACATCAAAGGGGTGGTTCACCTTAAAGTTAAAGAGATACTGACACCAGAAAATAAACTTTTTTATTATCTATCATAACATTGTCTTTGAATGCTATTTATAATTTTGCCATAAAGGTATCTGCCTGATGCTTTTATATTACCTTCCTTACACCCTTTTTTTCCCTATTCGGGGACTGCCATATCTGTGCAGCAGTAGTCTGTTAGGGTAAGGGCACATGGGCAGATTTGGGGAGATTAGTCGCCCTGGCGACAAATCTTCTCTTCCGGGAGACAGTCTCCCCGAACTGCCTTCCCCTACATTCCTGCCGGCTATAATGAAAAATCACCAGCGGGATGGCATTCGCAGCTCTTCATTTTCCGAAGTTGCCTCATGGGGAAACTTCAGGCGACTTCAGAAAAAGGAGTGCCGCGAGTGCCACCCCGCTGGCGATTTTTCATTATACCCGGTGGGAATGTAGGGGAAGGCAGTTCGGGGCGATTGTCGCCCCAAAGAAGAGGAGATTTGCCACCCCGAATCTGCCCGTGTACCCTTAGCATTAGAAACTCTAACTGACAAGTTGAGAAGGGACAGTCAGGTTGACAACAACAGTTTAGGAACTTCAAGTAACCATTAAAATAATTAAAAGCAGAACTATCAATGAAAAACGATAAACATGACTTATAGGAAACTTAATTATATTTAATGTAAGTATCCGTTTAGCTGCTTATACCCACTGATCCTGACATTTGTAACAGTTCTCACATTACGTAATAAACGTTGGTGCCTCTGTGCAACATAAAGTGTTGGTGTTGTGGGCCTGGGTGTCGCGTTTAAGCACATCTGATGCCAGCGCTCCGCAGATCTGGATCTTACAGCATTGATTTATTTCACAGCAACTGTTCAACATATGCTGAGAAGATGGGGCGGTATCCTAAGCGACTTTCCAGTATACACAGACTAAACATTCTCTGTGGTTTTAAAGGAGTGGTTCACCTTTAGGTTAATCTTTAGTATGTTCTAGAATAGCCAATGATAAGCAACTTTTCATTTGGTCTTCATTTTTTATAATATTTTTTAATTTACCCTTTTCTTCTGACTCTTTCCAGCTTTTAAATAGGGGGGGGGGGTCATTGACCCTAAATAAAAAACAACTGCTCTGTAAGGCTACAAATGTATTGTTATTCCTACTTTTTACTACTCATTATTCCAGTCTCTCATTCTCTCATGGTTGCTAGGGTAATTTGGACCTTTGCAACCAGATGGCTGAACCTGCAAACTGGAGAGCTGCTGAATAAAAAGCAAAATAACTCAAAAACCACAAATAATAAAAAATGAAAGGCAATTACAAATTGACTCAGAATATCGCTCTATGGGGCAAAATTACTAAAGGACGAAGTGACTTACGCCAGCGTGATGTCATTTCGGAACTTCGCTGATTTACTAACGGTCTCTGGCGTAACTTCGCTAGTGAAGGAGACTGTAGCGGTACCTCGCTCCCTAACGCCAGGCGAATGTGCGCTCTGGTGAATGGACATAACTACGCAAATTCACTAAGATGCAGATTTTATTGAACATTACCTCTTGCGCCAGACTTGCCTTCGCCACCTCAGACCAGGAGAAGTGCTATAGAGTAGATAGGAGTTCCTCAAAAAATAGCTGAAAATTTTTCAAAGTCCCAAAAAACGCTAGTGTCTTTTCCTTTTTTCTGGGTGATAGGCTGCAAAAGAGCGTAAAATATTTTTGGGGTACCCAGCTTCCCCCCTACATTTCCTTACATATGGCACATAAACTATACACTGGGCACATGTGTAGGGCAATATAACAACTTTATTTTATTTTATTAAGGTTCCCTGGGCTTGTGTAGTGTAATGTATTGGCTGCAACATATACGTCCTTTGAACTTTAACTTCCCGCCGTATCCAAATTAGCCAACGTTATCGCAACTTCGCTTCGCTTGGCACAGTAATGCTAGCGCAACTTCGCCAGCATACGGCGCCCTGGACACAACTTCGGATTTTAGTGAATTAGCGCTGTCCTGCGAATCCAGGCCTGGCGAAGTGTTGCGCTGCGAGCAAAGTCGTCGCTGGCGAATTTTCGTAGGTTAGTAAATTTGCCCCTAGACGTCATACTAAAATTTTAATTTATAGGTGAACAACCCCTTTAAAGTAAATTGCACTTGAAAGCAGCATTTTGTGTTTCCTTCACTGCTGGTTGTTTCTTGAAACAATGTAGCCATAGTTAGCCTGGCATACTACAAGTCTGTTAGTCAGGAAGCTTTTACTTTATTGTTCAAAAGTGGCAAACGCCAGTGCAGGGAATAGTAAAGGCCAGACAGATACTTGCAGGCATAGGCCGGTCGGTTTAACTCAAGAGAAATTTCAGGATGAAGTCAGGCCAGGGGCAGATTAGCAGCAGTGAAAGGATTACACTGTGCTCATTCTTATGCATTACTCTAGATTAGCTGCTCTGCCATACAAGATCATTCAGGGGCAAGTTGTATAAATCCCTCATTTACCCAGTCAGCAGATAGTGCCCATTGTAGTCGTTGTGACATTGGCTCTGCAGTGTCTTCACCCAAATCATTTTTATCATGTATAAAATGGCATGTTTCTTGTTTAGCAGAAATATTTGCAAAAATGTTTTTATTTTGAGCCAGTTCTTTCCTGGGCTCCTGCATCACATTGCGTCCTTATTTGTCGCACACTATGAGGCAGACCAACTGAGGAGTGTGGGGGGCAGTGCCAAGCTGTGCCAGGCTAATTGTGATGTTAATCACTCTGAATATTGCACTACCTGAAGCACTATCAGCCTTTAATCACTCTGAATATTGCGCTACCTGTAGCACTATCGGCCTTTTTTATCACTCTGAATATTGCACTACCTGTAACACTATCAGCCTTTAATCACTCTGAATAAAGCACTGCGTATCTTGACAGCGCTATATAAATAAATGATGATGATATTGCTCTACCTGTAGCACTATTGGCCTTTAATCACTCTAAATATTACGCTACCTGTAACACTATCGGCCTTTAATCACTCTGAATATTGCGCTACCTGTAGCACTGTCAGCCTTTAATCACTCAGCTTAGCACTGACTTAACCAGTCTGCTTTCATTATTCCAAAGCCCATGTGACAGGTCTTTACAAACAATAATAAGCACCATCTTGTTTCATTAATTAAAAGGATACCATTTATAAGCCTATTCCAAGCTGACAGTGATTTGTGTGGGTCTCAAGGTACCCGCAGCTTAGCACACAGCCTTTGTTGAGAAGCTGACCATGATAAATTCAAATAATCATGTACTTTAAAGAATGATCTATTAAAACAATCTGGCACATTAGCCCTGAAGTCAAAGACTTTTAAGTAGCAGTTGGATTGTTTATTATTATTATACAGGTATGGGACCTGTTATCCAGAATGCTCAGACCTGGGGTTTCTCAGATAAGGGATCTTTCTGTAATTTGGGTCTTCATGCCTTACGTCTACTAGAAAATCATGTAAACATTTAATAAACCCAATAGGCTGGCTTTGCTTCCAATAAGGATATTATACAAGCTACTGTTTTATTATTAATATAGAGAAAAAGGAAATCATTTTTAAGAATTTGGATTATTTGAATAAAATGAAGTCTATGGGAGACGGCCTTGGCGTAATTTGGAGCTTTCTGGATAGTGGGATTCCGCAAAACACATCCCATACCTGTACAGCCATATAACCGCTTGCTTTGCAGTTCTGCCACCAGTTTCCCCAGACGAGCAGGTGTATTTAGTCTGACTTGGCCATCCACATAATTGGGCAAATAGCACTAATCTGTTATTCTGTATGGAATTTCCTAACCTGCCCATTCTCAACTCAGACCGAACTTAACCCCTAACAAAACCATGTATTCATTTTTCTGTTCTAGGTATAAACACAGTGATCCAAAGATCATTTGTTTTAATATATTTCTTTTCTTCTGTTTTCTTCTAGTTACTATTCCATCTGATGCTGAAAAAGGTAATGATTTACTGTATTTACTTTTCCTAGCCATATAATATAGATCTGTCTTACACATTTATGGCTTTGATTAGAAGACAGCTGCCTTAGAACTAGATTGGGATCTAACAGTAGACTGCCGGCTGGTAATGGTAGATAACGCCATTAGCTAACCCAATAAGCTTATGTGTTTACTGATTGGTTAATGTAAGGGATATTGCCATTTACTTGTGTTCTTTCCTTTTCTGTTCCTGCCATAACAATGTGTTTTGTTGCTATTACAGCTGTCTACATGGTGATTTTCCACTTATTTTTTATTATGTTTATATGGTCTTATTGGAAGACAATATTTACACGTCCTTCTAATCCGTCCAAAGAGGTAAGTATAACATGATATTTAGGCTCTATTATCTCTATTTTAGCTGGTCACCCTGGACATTGACAATGCTACCTGTCCTTCACAAATTACATTTTATTTCCCTGTCTTTACACCAATTCAGTTCCCATTTGCTGAAGGCCTTTGGCACAAGGGCTATGGGAATGGGAATGTTTTGCCACTGGCTGTACTGACTTAGCAAATAAATGGCAAAATACTTCAATTCCTCCATAGAATTCCATTGTAATCGACTGAACCTGGACGGAGCACCCATGGGTTAGATGATTATCACTCAATAACACAACAGTGATGAAGGCCTGATGTGTGGGTGCACTGCCAGTTTTTTTCTTTCTGCTGTAGCCAGTTTATGTTCTATACTGTACTGGTTGTCTTGGAATATATTGGTGTAAAAGCAATTTTGACAAGGTACTGGTACGAATGTTGTACATGTACCTAAAACACTTGGGTATGGGGTTTTTGCCTTCCTCCTGATCAACTAGCAGTCAGGCAGGTCAAAAAAAAAGTTAAAGGAAAACTATACCCCCAAAATGAATACTTAAGCAACAGATAGTTTATATCAAATTGAATGACATATTAAAGAATCTTACCAAACTGGAATATATATTTACATAAATATTGCCCTTTTACATCTCTTGCCTTGAACCACCATTTCGTGACTCTATCTGTGCTGCCTCAGAGATCACCTGACCAGAAATACTACAACACTAACTGTAACAGGAAGAAGTGAGGAAGCAAAAGGCAGAACTCTGTCTGTTAATTGGCTCATGTGACCTTACATGTGGTTTGTATGTGAGTACAGTGAATCTTACGATCTCAGGGGGCGGCCCTTATTTTTTAAAATGGCAATTTTCTATTTATGATTACCCAATGGCACATACTACTAAAAAAGTATATTATTATGATAATGGTTCATTTACATGAAGCAGGGTTTTACACATGAGCTGTTTTACTCAGTATCTTTTAATAGAGACCTACATTGTTTGGGGGTATAGTTTTCCTTTAAACGGTTGAACTTGATTGACGTGTGTCTTTTTTCAACCTAACTTACTATGTTACTTGAAAAACATGCTTACAAGCACGAGGCACATGCACAGTATTTTTAGCATGCCCCCTTCTCCATCCCTGGTATAAAGAATATATGTCGCACAGGGTGCACATTCAGGTTGAGCTACAATATTGTGTTCCTCAAATTCACAGTAAAATACCTTTTTAAAGGGGTTGTTCACCTTCCAAAACTTTTTTTTTTTTTCCAGTTCAGTTGTTTTTCAGGGTTTTTTTTTTTTTTTTCAATTGCTCTCCATGTCATAGTTTTGACTGTTTTTCCAAAATTGAAGTTTAAATATTAACGTTCATGTCTTATGGTGTTTGTCTGGCAGCTCAGTTATTCAGGCGCAGATTCTGAACTGTTACAATCTTATATATTAGTTGATACATTTCTCAGCAGCGTCTGTGGGATATTAGCAACTATATCAGGGGTGTAACTACAGAGGAAGCAGACCCTGCGGCTGCAGGGGGGCCCAGAGGTATAGGGGGCCCCATGAGGTCCTCATTATTGAGCAATCTCAACATATACTGGTAAAACAGGGCAACCTTTGGATATGTTGGGGGCCCTAAAATTAATTTGCTGTGGGGCCCAGTAATAACTAGTTATGCCACTGCAACTATTGTATCCATTCTAACAACTGCCTTTAATGAAACTCAGGGATTCAGCTCAGCAGGGACAAAGATAAGAAATGTATCAACTAATGTATCAAATAAGAACAGTTTGCAGTAGTGATGAGCATGATAGCTGAAAGCCTTCAGGTCATAGGGGTTCGGGCTGACACCCACACAAAATATGCAGGTCGCATCCTAACAGTGCCCCAATTTCTGCACCCAGTTGTGTCTATATATAGACACAGATCTATAAGGAAAATATGCAACGTTGGGCTGGGCCAAGCATAGGTCTTTGTGAGTCAGGTGCGGGTTGAGAATTTCTCGACCTACACATCGTTGCCGAGTTGGTGACCCCCTCATACAGCTGCTTTAGAAAGACATAATAATGTGAAAAATGAATCTTTACACTTCAATATTAGAAAAACAGTCACAAATAGAAAATAGAAAGTAATTGGGAAAAGTCTTTATTTCTGACGAACAATCTGAAACCAACTGAACTGAAAAAAATTTATTGGAAGGTGAACAAATGTCTTCCTGGTCTGGCCAAGTAATACCTTATAGCAAAATCTTTCTCACCCAGGGGTTTCACATCTGCACAGCGAGTAGATCTTTGGCCAAGCCAATATTCCTCCCATAGACTTTGCTCAGAGACTTGGAGCTGCCACAACTTGATTCGGTAACAGTCACAGGGACAGTCCCGTGTGTCACGCAAACCTTGCCAAGAGTAAATATGAAATGCATGTATTGTTTTCAGTGTCCAGAGCTGGTCAGTGTAATGACCCTAGAAGACTTTGCATATCCTGTTTCTAGTGTTATGTGTTTCTCCTTAAAGGAAAACTTTACCCCCAAAATGAATTATTAAGCAACAGACGGTTTATATCAAATGAAGTGACATATTAAAGAATCTTATCCTCAAATTAAGTGGCATATTAAAGAATCTTACCAAACTGGAATATATATATTTAAGTAAATATTGCCCCTTTACAACTCTTGCCTTGAACCACCATTTCATGATGGTTTGTGTCTCAGATCAGCTGACCAGAAATACTACAGGAAGTGTGGAAGCAAAAGACACAACTCTGTCTGTTAATTGGCTCATGTGACCTACCAAGTATAGTTTGTTTGGTATGTTTGTGTGCACCATGAATCCTACGATCCCAGGGAGCGGCCCTTATTTTTTAAAATGGCAATTTTTTATTTAGGATTCCCCAATGACACAGACTACTAAAGTATATTATTATGAAAATGGTTTATTTACATGAAGCAGGGTTTGACATATGAGCTGTTTTATGCAATATCTTTTTATAGAGACCTACATTGTTCGGAGGAATATAGTTTTTCTTTAACTATTTAATCATGATAATGAATTTACATTCTTGTAGTGCAGTTTAAACTTGCTCCGATTTCCTTCTTTCTTTCTACAGTTTTGCTTATCCAAATCTGACAAAGAGCTGTATGAGCGGGAGGAGAGGCAAGAGTTTCAGCTGGAGATCCTCAAGCGCGCTGCTAAAGACTTGCCCATTTACACCACGACTGGGACAAGAGGTGGGTCCTTTGTTTGGCATCTGACTCTATGCAGAGAAACTGTACTTGTGACACATATGAGATAAAGTAGTTAACAAACTGTAATGAAGGCAGCGGAGGTTCATGGGTAGGAAACATGCTGTGTTACTAACGAACCACAATCCCTCCTTTTTTTTTTTTTTTTGTGTACTGTGTATCGATTTCTATAGCCATCTGTCCTGTAGTTCTCCTGTCTGTCTGTATGTGCTTCTTGTAGCCGTACACCAATAAGTCAATAAGTTGTAATAAATAATTATCTGTTCATGTATAGTAACATCCCAGTGCCAGTTCAAGGGACCTCTGTCATTGAATTCAACATGAACTCGGCAGGTTTTAGGTGCAAAATAGTGGAATTAGAACTGTTTCCAGGGTCAAGGTGTGAATAATCTCATTCAAATTCAAGTTTGTGGTTTTAAATTAGAAATTTGTGAGTCTTGACAAAAAAAATTAAAAAAAAAATTCAGAAATGGGAATTTACCATTCAAATCTGCCCCTTAGTATGTTTGACAGTCTTAAAGGAGAAATCAACCTGTTCTGAAAAAAACCCATACCCTCCACCTCAGGTAGACCCCCCTCCCTCCTCCCCCCAGGCTAACTACCCCCCCCCCCAGGGAGATGCCCCATACTTATCCCTCGCCGCAGAATTCTTCCAGCGGAGTTCCAAGCATCCATCTTCCGGCTCCTCGGTAAGCTGACTGCGAGATCAGCCATTTCCGTGTAATTCCGCACATGCACAGTTGCGCAATCTGCTCCAACTGCACATGCGCAGCAATACCGCTCTCTCAGTTCAGCTTACAGAGGACACAGAAGATGGACGCGTGCAACTTCGCTGGAAGAATCTGCGGTGAGGGGTAAGTATGGCGTATGGGGCATCTCCCGGGGGTAGTTAGCCTGGGGGGAGGAGGGAGGGGGGTCTACCTGGGGTGGGGGGGTACGGGTTTTTTTCAAGAACAGGTTGAATTCTCCTTTAAGATGGCAATATTAACTGATGCATATGGGTTATTCACCTCTATTAATAACTTTAGTATGATGTAGAAAGTGATATTCGGAACAATTTGCAGTTGCTTTTAATTTTTAATTTATTTATTTATTTTTTGTTATATAGTAGCTCTCTGGTTTGCCTTTTCAGCAATTTGGTTGCTTGGGTCCAAATTACCCTAGCAACCATGTATTGATTTGAATAAGAGATTACGATATGAATAGCAGAGGTCTGAATAGTAAGATGAGTAATAAAAAGTAACAATATATTTTGTAGCCTTACAGAGCATTTGTTTTTTAGATGGGGTCAGTGACGACCAAAGCTGGCAGAAGTCAGAAGAAGAATGCAAACAATTCAAAAACTATAAAAAAAATTAAATAAAAGATGAAGGCCAATTAAAAAACGCTGACTAGTTACCCTAGTAACCAGGCAGTGGTTTCAACAAGGGACAGGAATATGAATGGGTTAGGCCTGCATAGAAAGATGAGTAATAACAGAAAAATGTAAACCCCTCGTAGCAATAATTGTTGGCTGCTGGGGTCAGTGACCCCCATCTGAAAGCTGGAAAGAGGAGGGCAAATAACTTAAACAATTCAAAAATAAATAAATAAACAATGAAAACCAATTGCAAATTTGCTAGGAATACAGCTTTCTATAACAAACTAAAAGCTAACTAAAAGGTGATAAATAAGGAATAAAATTGCAAACAAATCTCACTTTCTTAAAAAAAAATAAAAAAAAAAATAATTCACTACTCCAAACGCCACCTAATTTTTATGTAGCATTTTGCTACTGTTTTTATAAGGGGGGAGGGAGAACACACGCTGGAAGGAATTTGTTCCTGTTAAGACGTCACTTGGCAGCACTTAATAGAACCCAAGTAGGAAGCAGTGAATTCAGAAGCGCAATCCTTTATACTAATGTGACATTTGGTGCCAGGACTTGGCATCTACTTGTTTGCTTCTCCTATTTGGATTGTGCTGGCAGCATTCAGTGGTGTCAAGCTTGACCAGGTGATCCGATATATACTAGTAATCTGTAGCAAAAGCATAAATGTCTTTTATTCGTCCAGCAAAGAAAATGGTCTGTTTCTTTCACCCAGAAAGAACCCCTCTTCATGTAATTGCATTAAGGTCTCTGGATATTTATTAAGGATTCATGAGATGTCTGCTGGAGTCAGTTCTAGTAGATAAGATTTAATGGGTTTGTCAAATAGCAGCCAGTTCTTAATTTACAGTATTCTCTTAATACTCACAACGGTTTTGGCCTTTAGTGGTTAATTCAAAGGGCATTTAGTGAAAAGCTGCATGTAACAACTTCATGGCTTTGCATATTATGTTCATGAATAGACTAAATTCCTTCTAGAACTCACAGCAAATTTAACAGTTAAAGGAAATGTCAACCCCGTAAATAATCTTTGCCTGATAAAAAGAATTCTAAGCAAAATTGCAATATACATTCATTACATTTTTCTATGGTTTTTAAAGGAACAGTTCATTGTAAAAAATAAAAACTGGGTTTTAATAGGCTGTGCAAAATAAAAAAAAATGTTTCTAATCTAGATAGTAACCCAAAAAGTGAGTTTGCATTTGATCCTCAGCCTTCAGCTCAGATTCAAAGCATGACCCATGTGGCCCCCCTCAAGTTACTGATTGGTTACTGCCTGGTAACTAATCAGTGGAAACCAAGAGAGCTACAAAGCAGGAAGTAGTGTTCTGGCTATTATGTTAGACAGCCAGCCACTTATTTAGCACAGCTAATCTATCTTATTTACCCAAATTTTATTTTTACACTGAACAATTAGTTATTTGTACATCTATTGCTGTCTCTTTCTATTCTCTGCTCTGGTGGCTCATACTGTTGATATCAGACAAGGCAGCTGATTAACAGACCTGTCTTTGCTGGGGAACTAAGACTTTTGCAACACTATAAAAAGTAACAACCAGAAGTTAAGCAAATTAGTGATGTGCGGGCTGACCCAAGGCCCCCGGGTTTACCTGTGGGTCGGCGGGTTCGAGCCGACCCCTGGACAAAATGTGCGGGTTGCAGGTCGAGCTCTTCTCCTGCTCTCCTCGCCAGCGACCTAGTACTGCCGCCGTCCTGCGCCGGAATTTATAGACTTCCGCCTGCCCCGCCCCTTTTCTGACGTCACTGCGGGCACGAGTCTATAAATAAAGGGGAGCAGTGGGCCCGGGTCGGATGCGGGTAGGGAGCGGGCGGGTTAGGGTCGGGTGCGGGTCGAGAAATTCTCGACCCGCTCATCACTAAAGCAAATGCTGCTTTCAACTGCAATTGTTTTTACAAATAGCTTTAAAAGCAGTGACTTTTTAATAAATGTATATTGCTAATTGCTTAGAAAAATACTGCTTCTTCACCCTTCTTTTTAATACAAATGTATGAGGCACTCATTCATTTTTATTTATTAGGCTGCCATTAAGGGAATACCCATCTCGGGTAAACATTCAGATAATGAGGCAACCACTGACCGTAAAGCATTGTATCTGACTTTTAATGCTATTAAAGGGGTGGCTCACCTATACTTTTAGTATGTTCTAGAATGGCTAATTCTAAGCAACTTTTTAATTGGTCTTCATTATTTATTTTTAGTAGTCTTTTTATTATTTGTCTTCTTCTTCTGATTCTTTCCAGCTTTCAAATGGGGGTCGCTAAACCCATCTAATTAAACAAATGCTCTGTAAGGCTACACATTTATTGTTATTGCTACTTTTTATTATTCCTCTTACCATTCAGGCCTCTCCTATTCATATTCCAGTCTCTTGTTTAAATCAATGCATGGTTGCTAGGGTAATTTGGACACTAGCAACTAGAAATCTGAAATTGCAAACTAGAAAGATGCTGACTAAAAAGTCAAAGAACTCAAAAACTACAAACAATAAAAAATGAAACCAACTGCAAATTGTCTCAGAATTTCCTTCTCTACATTATACTAAAAGTCACTTTAAAGGTGAACCTTTAATTTTCTATATTATTGGGGGCTAGGCACCTTTTCATTGTTTGCAAATTATATAAGATGGTACTTGGAGAGTGGAAATACTTCACATTGACCTTATGAGAACAAAAATAAATGCACAGCATATTGTATTACACCTTTCATAGATTTCATTAGGTTTTTTTTCTTAATTTTTCTCTGTAGCTATCCGCTATTGTGACAGATGCCAGCTAATAAAGCCAGACAGATGTCACCATTGCTCCACCTGTGATGTGTAAGCCTTTTGCTCATTATTTGCAGTTTTAGTTGGTGTAATATGTTGTACCCTGAGACTATCTATCCACAAGTCTACTTCTCAGAGCATGGAAGCCCCTCAGACAGCTCTTTGAGGCTCCAAAACTTAGCAGGCTCAGAGGTTGTCATGTGCATGTGATCAGGTAGGGGAGGGGTGGCCATATTTAGTACAGTTCTGTATACAGCAAGTCAGTTCTAGGAATAAATTACCATTTGAACTCTAATAGGCGGTGCTCAAATCTGGATACTCCGTTGTCCAGGAGATCTGTAAACCATGTAGAAATAGAAAAAAATTAAATGGCACCCGCTATTTTCAAAATTTAGTGGAGATCTCAATAAAACTGAAATAATAGTACATTTGCTGGTTGTGGGTGCCATTTGATTTTCTTCTATTCTACACGGTTCTGGATACAGCTTAATTTGGAGGAGGGGGCATTAATATTTATGGGAAAAAATCATTACAGGTAATTTCCCTTTAAGTTCCTCTTTTCAGCTATCAGATGGGGGTCACTGACCCCAGCAGCCAAAAAACAATTGCTCTGCGGGGGTACAATTTAATTATTACTTTTGATTAATTCTCTTTTTACTCAGGCCCTCTCCTATTCATCTTTCAGTCTCTCATTTACACCACTTCTGGTTGCTGTGTTCTACAGATCCCTAGCAACTAGATAGCTGCTGAAACTCCAAACTGGGAGAGAGCTGCTGAACAAAAAGCTTATTGATTAAAAAAAAAACATAAAAATGAAGACTTGTTGTAAATTGTCTCAAAATATTACTTTTGATGTTTCACTTTTTTTTTTAATTTAAAGATAAAACTATCCCATAAACTCTGCTTAGAAGTAAGATACAGTATGTGTTCCCTTTTTAGGGGAAAGTGGGATAACATTTAGCATTGTTCAGACCTTTCGGCTCATAATATGGGATTGTTTTAGCTGGTGCCACTCGGGGAGAAGAATTACGTCTATTGCACGAAAACAGAAAGACCTCTTTATTAATAAACCATCTGCTAGCAAAACAAAAAGAAACCATGTTTAGTGACTTCATTAGCCACAACAAATTAAATATGTCCATGCACTTAATAATGTGTAGGGGTATCCTTAATTTTATGCTGTAGGAAATGCTAGAAAATGGAAAAAGAAGTGATATATTGTCCTGTATCACAGTGCTTATGTGCAGTTCGAGAAACGGAAATAAAAACATTTAAAGATTATCTCCACCATAATGATAGAAAATGTGATTCTAATCTATTTAATTTAAAAAGGTAATCGCAGCTGAAAGCCGTGCCCGTTTCTGTTCTCTGGTTCTTACGCCTGTACAAGTTGGTTTTTATCCAGCTGACTTTTTTACTACATTGTTTCAGAAGTCAGAACCAGCAGTGCTGAGAATATAAACAGATAGATGGTGCTTTCAGCAGCGATTACAACTATAAATTAAATGTAACACCACTGGAATACATGTAAATTATCTACATTGCAAAGTTGTTTGGAATTGTATTTTCTTTTCATTCATGTTTTCGGGTGGCCATCCATGTGACATAAGTCTGCTCTGCTGTGGGTGAGGTACAAGGGAAAATAACTGTAATTTTGTTTGGGGAAATGTGAGTTTACTTCATTAATGTATCGCTGCTTCTATTCATACAGATGTGTACTTAAGATGGATCATCATTGCCCATGGTAGGTGTTATTAATGTGCACAATTGTGCACATCATTTGCATTAAAAATACATGCCTAATATCCTCTATCTTCTATGCCTAATATTCTTCTATTATAAGTTCTTCTTTATATTCTTTATCTTATTTCCACAAGCAGATAGATAGATGACAGATAGATAGATCTGGAGCAAACTTTGTACAGGTATGAGATCTATTATCCAGAATGCTCTGGACCTGGGCTTTACTGGAAAAGGGATTTTCTGTTATTCTTCATACTTTGTCTGCTAAAAATCATTTAAACATTAAATAGACCCAATAGATTCCAATAAGGATTAATTGTATCTCGGGGTGAAGTACAAGGTATTGTTTTATTATTTCAGAGAAAAAAGGAAATCATTTTTAAAAATTTGAATTATTTGATTATTATGAAAAATTCAGAGCTTTCTGGATAATGGTTTTCTGGATATCGGATCCCATACCTGTAACTTTTATTAATAAAGTAATAATCCCTTTAATGTAGTGTAATATGCTTGGATAACTCTTCCCTCTTTCAATGAGTGCTGCTGCATATTTTCAATATATCTATATATTATATGCTAGCTATTTACAAAATAAAACCCTGCCAATTAACAGTCAGTAAATACAGTTCTTTATCTTGCAGGGTGAATAATTGTGTGGGATTTTCCAATTACAAATTCTTCTTGCTGTTTCTGGTGTATTCCTTGCTGTACTGCTTATTTATTGCTGCTACAGTGCTCCAGTATTTCATAAAGTTCTGGACGGTAAGCGATCTGGATATAAATATATATTTATTTATTTATTGATATATATATATATTTTACATTCATTGTGTTCCTCTCATTTCATTGTGTCAAGTTGTGTGTAGACCAACAGTGTTCATGGTGCTGATGTGATGTTTTTCTCTGTGCATGCATCACATTGTTTGTCTGTTGAATTAACTTTTAGTATGATGTAAAGAGTGATATTCTGAGACAATTTGCATTTGGTTTTCATTTTTTATTATTTGTGATTTTGAGTTTTTTAATGTTTTATTTAGCCGCTCTCCAGTTTGTAATTTCAGCAATCTGGTTGCTAGGATCCCAATAACCCTACCAAGCATGCACTGTTTGAATAAGAATATAAATAGGAGAGGCCTGAATGGAAAGATGATTAATAAGTAGCATGACCAATACATTTGTAGCCCTACAGAGCATTTGTTTTTACATGGGATCACTGACCCCCATTGGAAAGAGTCAGAAGAAGAAGAAAGCAAAAAATTTACCTCTAATAAATGAATAATGAAGACATTTGAAAAGTTGCTTAGAATTGACTATTCTACAGGCAACATCTGTATTCAGACAGATTTGTTTTACATGCTGTATGTGGGGGGAGAAGCCTTTAAAAATAAAAACTGGGTAAATAGATTGTATGTGCAAAATAAAAAATATTTATCATATAATTACAAAAATTTAATGTATAAAGGCTAGAATGACTGGATGTGTAACACAATAGCCAGAACACTACTTCCTGCTGTTCAGCTCTCTTGGTTTCCACTGATTGGTTACCAGGCAGTAACCAATCAGTGACTTGATGGGGGGCACATGGGTCATAACTGTTGCTTTTGAATGTGAGCTGAATGCTGAGGATCAATTGCAAACTTGCTGAACAGTAATGTCCCATGTGGCCACCCTTAAAGGAAAAGTATACCCCCAAAATGAATATTTAAGCAACAGATAGTTTACATCATATTAAGTGGCATATTAAAGAATCTTACCAAACTGGTAAGTAAATCTTGCCCTTTTACATCTCTTGACTTGCGCCACCATTTCGTGATGGTCTGTGTGCTGCCTCAGAGATCACCTGACCAGAAATACTACAACTGTAACAGGAAGAAGTGTGGAAGCAAAAGACACAACTCTGTCTGTTAATTGGTTCATGTGACCTAACAAGTATGGTTTGTTGGTATGTTTGTGTGCACTGTGAATTGTATGATCCCAGGGCGCTGCCCTTATTTTTTAAAATAGCAAAATGGCACATTCTACTAGAAAAGTATATTATTATGAAAATTGTTTATTTACATGAAGCAGGGTTTTTACATATGAGCTGTTTAATGTGATATATTTTTATAGAGATCTACATTGTTTGGGAGGTATAGTTTTTCCTTTAAAGGAGCCGACTAACTCCGATTTAGAGAGCTGAAAAGCAGGAAGTTTTTATTTGTACATTGAACTGTTCCTTTAAAACCATTTAACTCTCCTGTAACCCCGACAAAGAAATGTTGGCCACTTCATTTGCAAACTGTCCCTTTGGTTGATCATCTCGGCCTATACATGACCAGTATAATTCATCTCTTAAACCAGAACTAAAGCCTTAAATCAATATGGCTAGGAATGCTGTATTATATACTGAACTTACTTCAACAGCACAGGGGCTCAGCAACCCTATAACAGTAATGATCCTAGTTGTCCACAGGAGCTCACCATCTTGGATCTTGTTAGGCTCATCTTTTGGCTGTCACTGCACATGCTCAGTATAATCTGTATATTTTCTGTATGGACCGCACCTCTCTCCCAACAGCTAAATTATATCTGCCCCTGTGCACGAAACCAATTTCATATACAAAAAGAACAAAAATGGCAGCACCAAGGGTGTCAAAAAAACTTGTATTATGACATGGTATGTAAAAACCATGACATACCATGTCAATACAAGACCGTGTGTGTGTGTGTGTGTGTGTGTGTGTGTGTGTGTGTGTGTGTGTATATATATATATATATATATATATATATATATATATATATATATATATATATATATACATACATATATACACACACATTTCTTTCTATATACTGTATATTATAAATTGGCCCCTAAGTTCAGGTAAGTGACAGCAGAGAATGTGCAGTGAATCAGCAGAAAGATGGCTGGGCACAGGGTGCAGATCTTCACTGCTAAAGGGCTCTAGTACTCCTTTAAAGAAGAACTGAAGCCTAACTAAAGAAGTAGCTAGAAATGTTTTACATTATGTTGTACCAGCCCAAGGCAACCACAGCCATTTAGCAGTAAAGATCTGTGTCTCCAAAGATGCCCCAGTAGTTCCCCATCTTCTTTTCTGCTGATTCACTGCACATACTCTGTGCTGCTGTCACTTACTGAGCTTAGGGACCCACTCACAATATACAGTACACATAGAATAGAAATGTCACAATATAAGGCTGATTAGTAATTAATACAGATAATTACTACATGGCAGCACAGAAACCAGTGCAATTAGCATCAGAATTTAATAATCAGCCCTGTAGCATCATCTTATATTACAGACAAACCTCATTTTCTGCTTGATAATTAGTGACGACCCCTAAGCTGAGCTTCTCAACAGCTGCTCAGCGCCCACTGAGCATGTGAGTGTCACAGACACTTTCCAAGATGGTGACCCCCTGTGACAAGTTTGAAGTCCTGGATCATTGCTGCTATTGACAAGCTGAAACTTTAGGCTGCTGAAATAAGTGCAGTATATAAAATGTGGCATTTTTACCCATATTAATATTTAGGGTATAGTTCTCCTTTAAGGGACAACCAGTTGCAAAGTGGACATGGCCATACTAATGTCACAGTAAAGTCAAATATTGTGGCCCCCCATAGATGCCTTGTGCATGTTGAAGCTAGCATAATTTTATGAGGTCTTTTCCTTGTGCTACTAGGGTTCCAATAGTTCCAGCTTTCTTTGGTAACCTCTCCAACACATAGTACTCTACCACATAGTGATATAAATATAATCTTCGTTAAGTGCAAAGATAAATATTCATATTAATCAGCCCATATATCACCAATCATGTACAGTAAATATCTCTTATGCTCTCCTGTCTCCTTACTATCATTGTGTGCTGAATGTATTTTGGTGTCTAATGAATTGTCTTTGTTTGCGTAAAGCTTTGCCGCAGCAAATCTGAAGAGAGTTGTCCACAGGTAAAATAACCCATAAAGCCACATATTCATTCCATCTTAACTGGGGATATGCCGCCTGCTAGTGCCTAGCTGTCAACAACAGGACCTGATATCACCTGGGCATTCAAGTCCTGCTTTGTTTGATTAATCTTAAGCACAAGAATTTGAATGATGTTTTTCCTCTGAGGAAATCAGTTAGATATGTGTAGAAAAGATCCATATGTAGTGACTGCTTCCATGTCATTGCTACAGCTTCATTTCTAGTTACACAAGCAGGGCTGGATTTTCCATAGTTATTCGCTACCTTTTCTTTCCTTCCTAAAGACTTTTATTCAGTGGGTTACACTCAATACTGTGGGTTTTTTTTTTTTTTAGGTTAATACACTAGACTTTTTGATCGCAGTTTGTAAAACTATTGTCAAGAACTGATGCCAATTAATTTCCATTATACTGCAGGAAAATAATGCTGCCCTTGGCATATAGGAGCCTTCACAAACACAAATCACCAGCCCATCTCAATTGCCTTTAATATTTTTGAGCCAGCAGCCAAACGGGCTTTGGGGAGGTGGGAAAGTATTTGTGACGCAGGAGTGTTGCACCTGTGGCCCTTCAGTTATTTTCATTGGCAAGGCCCCCCCCAACAGCCTTTAGCTGTTGAAAAGTTCTAGATGTTGTACATTGCCAACACATGAACAGCAGTTGGTAGTACAGGTATGGGATCTGTTATCTGGAAACCTGTTGTCCAGAAAGCTCCAAATTACAAAAATGCCATCTCCCACAGACTCCAAAGTTTTCTCTGTAATAATAAAACGGTAGCTTGTACGTGATCCAAACTAAGATATAATTAATCCTTATTGGAAGCAAAACCAGCCTATTGGGTTTATTTAATGTTTACGTGATTTTCTGGTAGACTTAAGTTATGGAGATACAAATTATGGAAAGACTCTAAATCTGGAAAATCCAAGGTCCCGAGCATTCTGGATAAAAGATCTTATACCTGTTCTACTGTTTTACTAGAGTTACTGTCACCATCTTGCTCTACCTACCTACCTAGGACCCTTTGTATTACTACTTATTTGGACTGCCTACAGACAGATCCTATGTGCCATAGGCAGGGTGATTTCTTGGTTTCAAGGAAAGCAGGTCCTATCAGTTCCCCTCCTGCATTTTGCTGTGGTTTTCCCTGAAAAGAACATTGGGACTGAAACACCTTGTGTACCATTCCCTAATATTGACTGTGCTGATTTGACATCCTCCATGGTCCTGACCCTTTATATATTTTCACTGCCTCTTCCTGTTCCAACATACTTTTAGAAAGAAAGCAACGGAGTAACGTTCCCATGGAACACATATGTACTGTACATCTAGTGAGAACTAAGGAGCTCCGCTTTTCATGAGCAGGAAACTGATCACAGAATCACAGAAATGTCACATAACCAATGCAACTAGTATTCGGCACTTGCAAGTTCCAAAGGAAAAATCACTGTATAAAGCAAATATTCTAACAACACCTCTAAATAATGCAGCTCACACAATGGGTACGAGAGCATGTGGCATTTAGCCCATTAGTCATTTTTATCTTGATGGGAAAATCCAGCCCTGAATGTTACCTGCTTCCAATTTAGTCATTACCCTATAAGACTCCCCATTTCTCCCCATTCTGCTATATCTATGTGCTAGCATGTTTTCTATTGTAGTCTTTCTTTCCACGCTTTAGTTTTAAATATGCGCTATTTTCGTAAATCTGAGAAGTCTGTAGTCATATTTTAGTAGGGATGCACCGAATCTAGGATTCGGACATAATTCGACCTGTTTCAACAGGATTCGGATTCGGCCGAATCCTTCTGTCCGGCCAAACCTGAATCTGAATCCTAATTTGCATATGCAAATTAGGGCGGGAGGGAAATCGCGTGACTTTTTGTCACAAAACAAGGCAGTAAAAATTTTTTCCCCCTTCCGAACACTAATTTTGTATATGCAAATTAGAATTCGGGTTCGCTATTGAGCCGAATCGTTTTATTTTATGATGGATTCAGGGGTTCGGCTGAATCCAAAATAGTGGATTCGGTGCATCCCTTTTTTTTAGTAGATTTGCTGTCCTATAGTAAGTGTGAAGTCGTGTTTTGGTAACTATGGGAAAAATTCCCTAACCGGCGAAAATTCACCAGCGCCGGCTTTGCAGCCATCGCAATACTTCTCCAGGCATAAATTCGATAGGAAAACGATAATTCACTGTAGTGCGAAGTTGCGTCCAGGGCACCGAACGCTGGTGAATTTTCGATAGCGCTACTTCGCCGATCAAAGCGAAGATGCGCTAGCGTTGCCTAATTTGTATACGGCGGGAAATTATAAAGTTTAATGGACATATATGTTGCAGCAAGTACATTACATTTTACAAGTCCAGACAATAGAGTTGTTATAATGTCCTACACATGAGCCCACTGTATAGTTTATGTTCCATGTGTTAGAAAATGGAGGGGGTTAACCAGGTTACCCAAAAAAAATGAGTAAAGAATGGAGAAACAATTGCTTGTAAAGTATGCCCATGATCTAATTCTTTCTTTTGGGCCCTTGGCACCAGACTCCGCCACTGATCACATGGCTGAAGGATATTCGTGGGTCTAAAGCAGGCTTTGTTTGCAGGGGACTACAGACTTGCAAGTAATTCTGGTGGGGTGTGAAACTCAAGTGCTGCAATTAATATTTTGTCAGTGGTGGGAATCTTTAAGAGCAAGTGTTAAGTGACATGCATTTATGTTCCATAAAGAACTATAGAGCTTTTCAGCTGCTTTTATCTACCAATCTAATAATCTTCATCATCATCATCATGGGAATAAATGGTGGATAACAAATAAGGGTTACAGAGTACAATAGGGTTAGAGGGCCCTACAAATTAGAGTTTACAAAATAAAGGTTAGGATACAATTGAGACATTAGGATTTTAGAAAAATGTTGTGATTTTTGATACAGCAATGATTGATTAAGTAAGGTACATTGAATAAGCGTCACTGGGATTCTAATAGTGATACATAAACTTGCTTACGTTTTTCAGAATATTACAGGTCTGGAAAAGCTGGTTGATGTACAAGGCTGATGCACCTCCCATAGGCCTCCGTTGTTTTTACCAGACTTTACTGACTTAATCCTGGTGATCATTTGCTATTAATTGCAAAGTGCTTATTGCAGCTATGCGGTTTCTCATAAGAACATTTACTCATGTAGCGCCTTGAAAGTTTCTGTAGGAAAATCGGAGTGACCGTGCATTATATTGTGTATGCCGGGAAATATGAGCAGTAAATGCTTTCCGAATAGCTTCCGTTCCTTTGTTTACTTTGATTGTTACCAGTGCACCAGCTTGGAGCCTGCAAAATACAGTCTCTAAATGTCTGGCATCTCCAGTGTACAAGCGTTTGCATTTCAAATTAATCGGCTACTCTTATAGCAGAATTTCAGGCCATAGCCCAAACCTGCATTCATAGGGAACATGGACCTGACCATGTCTGGACTTTGGGTCTTATAAATGTACCTTTCCCTTATTTTTCATTTAATTTATAAATATAATTTACAGTTTTGCAAGTAGAGCAAGACACATGTTAACTGGTCAAAATATAGAATGGGAATTCCCAGACTAGATCTTGGATGCGGCAAGACCATGTGCAACCTGTTGACTTCTGGTGGCTGTAACAGAATGAAGGTCAAGCCCCAGTGGGGTGAGCTATTGCTGCTCTTGGTTGGATACTTGTAGATTCGTGGATTTTCTATCCATATTTCTGGCGAACTCTAACTAAAGAGGCGTCAGCCCTTTCGAGCAAGCAGTTAGATGTTGGGAGAGCTGGAAGTTGTAGATCCCAGTCAGAATGCATAGATCAGCAACCATTCTGGGTTCTAATCCACCATATCTCAAATTTAAATCTAAATCTAATTTAAGGTTTTTGTTTTTTTTTACTAAACCTCGAATTTATCTGGTCGTGCTTTTTGGGGCAAAAAACTAAATTATTTTTTTATTGGGATTTTTTAAGATTTTATACCCTCATGCTACGAAAAGCCTGAATCTGAAAATCTGCCATCTTAGACCTGTCAAGGTCCTATACAAGTCAGTGGGAGAGGCGCCTATCTCAATTTGAAGTTATCGTGGTTTGTGCTTGGCTTAGCCTGATAATCCGAAAAATTCTGGGTTTTCAGTCAAAAACACGAAAAAGTCTTGTGATTCTGGGAAGAAAGTCTGAAAAAATCGGACAATTCAGGTTTTCGCTCAATTTCATCAGGTTTTTCCCTGATCCGGCTTATTCCAGTTGTTTAATTAATAAATAAGGTTGGTTCATACATGGGAGTTTTATTGTGGTTTTTTAATTAATATTATGAAATAAATTAGGATTTTAGTAAATAACCACCTAAATATCTGTCTAGTTGGTACAAATAGGTTGATTTACCCGTCACTGAAGCAAAAGTAAACATTTTAATAACAGGAAAGTCTTCGATAATATGTCCTGCAGAGCCTGATCATTTTTCTCTGTGAAACAAGCTGCTATATTTCTAACGATGGGCCAGATTCCATTCCATGAGAAAATCTTATTTCATGGTTCATCACTTGGAAACGTATGGGCCAGGTTTAATTTGAGGAAAAAGGTTTTCCTAATTAATTTCCAGTTTTTCTCGTTCAGTTGCAAAACCTGGAATTCAATTAGGAGACAGGCTTTTCCCATCAGGTTGTTCTGGCCTATTATGTGATCTGTGCAAAACCCTCATGAGGTCTTTCATTATTCTCTTCCTAGAATGAGCTTCCTGACACTCGTGCAAAGTTCCATGTCCTTTTCCTGTTCTTTGTGGCTGCCATGTTCTTTATCAGTATATTGTCACTCTTCAGCTATCACTGTTGGCTTGTCGGAAAAAACAGATCCACTATCGGTAAGTGCAAACTTGAGTTTTTTGATACCCCTCAACACTCCCTTTTTAATAAGAGTGACTATGGAAACTGTCTCTAGCCCCAGTTTTTTAGGTTTTTTTTCCAATGTTGCCCTTAAAGGGATACTGTCATGGGAAAACATGTTTTTTTCAAAACGCATCAGTTAATAGTGCTACTCCAGCAGAATTCTGCACTGAAATCCATCTTTCAAAAGAGCAAACCGATTTTTTTATATTCAATTTTGAAATCTGACATGGGGCTAAACATATTGTCAGTTTCGCAGCTGCCCCCAGTCATGTGACTTGTGTGCTGATAAACTTCAGTCACTCTTTACTGCTGTACTGCAAGTTGGAGTAATATCATCCCCCCTCCCCCCTCCCCTCAGCAGCCTAACAACAGAACAATTGAAAGGTAACAAGATACCAGCTCCCTAACACAAGATAACAGCTGCCTGGTAGATCTAAAAACACTCAACAGTAAAAGCCAAGTACCACTGAGACTGATTCAGTTACATTAAGTAGGAGAAATAACAGCCTGCCAGAAAGCAGTTCCATCCTAAAGTGCAGGCACAAGTCACATGACTGGGGCAGCTGGGAAACTGACAATATGTCTAGCCCCATGTCAGATTTCAAAATTATATATAAAAATCTGTTTGCTCTTTTGAGAATTGGATTTCAGTGCAGAAGTCTGCTGGAGTAGCATATTAACTGAAGCGTTTTGGGAAAAAAACATGTTTTCCCATGACCGTATCCCTTTAAAGGAGAAGGAAAGGTTAAAACTAAGTAAGCCTTATCAGAAAGGTCCATCTAAATATACCAGTAAACCCCCAAAGAAGTGCTGCTCTGAGTCCCCTGTCAAAAGAAACACTGCATTCCTTTCCTTCTATTGTGTACACATGGGCTTCTGTATAAGACTTCCTGCCTTCAGCTTAAACCTCATTGCCCTGGGCAAGAGCATGCTCAATTTGCTCCTCTTCCACACCCCCTCCCTTCTCTACTGTAATCTGAGCCCAGAGCAGGGAGAGACTCAGGCAGGAAGTGATGTCACACCATGTTAATACTGCAGCTCCTATCCTCAACAAACAGAGAGTTTCTAGAGCTTTTTACTCAGGTATGGTAAAACATTCTACAGAATAAATATAGCATTCTAGCTTGTGCTATTGCAGCTAATCTATTGGCAATAAAACACCTCTGTAGCTTTCCTTCTCCTTTAAAGAGGAAAAAGGTAAATACCGGTACAACCAATAAGTGAGTCCACAGACTGCCCTAAATGGTAATGTTTTGTAAGTTTACCTATTTGGGTGGCACTGTGGAGGACTTCATATAGCATTTGTATCATTTCTTTCATTTCTTAAATTAGGGATGCACAAAATCCTCTGTTTTGGGATTTGCCCAAATCGCAAACTGAATCCAAAACCTCATTGGCATGTGCAAATCGGGGTATAGAATGGACAAAAAGAATTGTGTGTGACAAAGTCACATGACTTAAAGGGTTTAGATTCGGATTGGCCTGGCTCTTGGATTCAGCCAAATCCTGCGGAAAAAGGCTATTGATTCAACTGAATCTGGGATTCGGTGCACCCCTACCTAAAATATAAATAGAGCAAACATAAAAGCATAGTGAAATGAAAATTGTAAGCTTCCTCATTTTCTTAATACAATTAATTAAAAATTTTGCTTTGTTTCTGAAATAATCAAGTTTATATTCACTATTCCTCTCGCAGCATCTGTTTCTCTTCATTCTGTCTTCATTCAGCTGTTGGGTGTCAGATGAATGATCCAATATATGTTATAGGGGGGCTTCCTTTCCTAGCAGATGAATTAGAGCTCACTGAAATAACTGATTCCAGTACAAACAAAATCTAACAAAATAATTGCCTTTTGCACAAATCCTGCATGTAGAGAGACATGAGGTCTGGTGATTTTAATAGAGTGAGCTCTAATACATCATCTAGGCAAAATCAGCCCCCCTATAAGATAAATTGGATCTAACTGTCAATGAATATCTGACACCCAACTGCTGCATGAAGAGAGGTAGATGGTGAGAAGGGAATAGTGAAGCGTAACCTGAATATTTCAGAAAACGTTAAGAATTTTTAATTGATCATATTTAGAAAATTTCTTATTTCAGTATGATGATGCGTATATTACATTTTCCCTTTCAAGATAAGTGTCTCTATATACGTTGCATCATTTTCCCAGTTGAATCAATAGAACATATCTTTGCTGTTCTGTATCCTTCCTATGAGAGATGCCCTGTAGATTTTGGCAGTCCAACCAGTTTCAACGCTTTGCTTTCAGAGTCAGAGCTGGTTTCTCCGACTGGTGCTTTAGATACCTGTTGATTTCTAGAGAAAAAGGAGAAAAAAGAAGCATTAACCCTTCCCCCTCCCTCAAACAAGCCAGGACTGCCTTAAAACACATTGCTGTGGTATCTGCCATCGCAGAGAGGTAGGGTTGGGACAGGGAAGGTCAGAGGGGTTGTGCTGGAGGTGAGTCAGGCTCTGCAGGGGCAATTGGTTGACCCCAGCCTGCTGATCCCACAGGTTTGAGCAAACCCCTGCTACTAACCCCTCCTATTGCCAATAGGAGGCAATTTGTTTTCAGTGTATGGAGTGGAGATTGTTTCACTGAAGTTGGCAGAAGCATTAGGTGTGATCACAAGTGCCATGTAAACCAATAACTGTACATGGAATAGAAGCTTTTGGTCTAATATTTATTATCTGTCTCTAGAGGCCTTCCGCGCTCCCTTATTTCGAAGTGGTCCGGAGAAAGATGGATTTTCTCTTGGTTTCAGCAAAAACCTAAGAGAAGTTTTTGGTGATGAGAAGAAGTATTGGCTGCTCCCTGTATTTACAAGGTACACATACCACTAATACTTTAATATATATGTTTAATATAAATAATACCCATTCACATGGTTATCTACGTTTAAATATTTACCCCCTACATTCCTCTCGCAATCCTGTTTAACTTGACCCTCTCTGTATTGTAATATTTTAACAAATGGTATGTTTTAGGAGACATATACATGAGTAGCTCAGCACTGTGTTTGTAATGGTAGTGAAGTTTAATCTGATCAGTTACAGCTTTCATTTGATTTACCCTTGCTTCTCCTTTCAGTTTGGGAGACGGTTGTTCTTTTCCTACTCGTCTTGTACTTGGGGACCCAGAACAAAATGCTGTCACTGTGCAGACGGATTCTACCAAACCGTATGTGTTTACCTTTAATACAATCAACAGTTGAATAAATCCACTTTAAATGTTGTTGTACAGGTATAGGATCCATTATCCGGTAACCCATAATCCAGAGAGCTCCGAATTACAGAAAGGTCATCTCCCATAGACTCTACTTTAATTAAATAATTCAACGTTTTAAAAGTCCCTTTTTTCTTGTACATGATCCCAATTAAGATATAATTAATTCTTATTTGTGGGATAACAATCCCTTTGGGTTTGTATGCATACTTAAGGTATTGAGATCCAAAGTACGGAAAGATCCCTTCTCCGTAAAACCCCAGGTCCGGAGCATTCTGGATGACCGGTCCCATACCTGTACTTGAAAGCGGGAAGTTTTTACTAAACTTACATTTTCTTGGTCAGTGACACAAACCACGCACTGTTTTTTTTTTTTTTTTTTTACAAAATGCAAGAATGACTTACAAGTCTCTGTGTTTGCTTAAGATTTGGCTAAATAAGTTTGGCCATTATACCCTAAATGTTCCTGTGGAATTATGCATGGCACATTGGTATTTCACTGACATTTTAGGACATATTTCTGTACATGCCATGAGAATGCCTTGGATGTTAAAGAAGCAGTAATATATACTATGCCTGTTGTGTAAATTAAAACTGTGTATGGTTTTTGCTATTTCTTGCTATAAACAGGGAATAATCTAAAATTAAATGAAAGTCATGTTCAACTTCCTGACTCATACGAGCACCATCAAAACAACTCAGCAGCCCACTGAGAAGCTCTGTATATAAACAGAAACTCTTCCTTCCCCATGCTGCAGCCTGTTAGGCTGTGAGATAAGGGAGAACGTATTACATAGAGGCGTCTCAATGGAGTGTTGATTTATTTGTGCTCATAAGCATAATGGCTTAGTCTGCTCTGACCTGCCTGTGGGCAATGAAAATACCTTAGCATTGGTGTCCGTGTATATCGCCTACAGTAATTTCGGTTGTGCTCTGTGATGAAGTTTTGCATTCAGTGATGCAACAGTTTGTTTGTACCAGGGGAGTAACTACAGAGGAAGCAGACTCTGCGGCTGCAGGGGGGCCCAGGAGCTATAGGGGGCCCGCAAGGCCTTTATTCATAAACAATTTCAATATATATTGGTAAAACAGGTCAACCTCTAGACACTTTGGGGGCCTGAAAAATAATTTGCTGTGGGGCCCAGAAACATCTAGTTACACCACTGGTCTATACACTGATGCATTATGTTCCTTTTGTTGGGAAAGATTGCGTTCCATTACCCACAGAAGGGAAACATTAGATTCCCTGGTGTAGAGAATGAGTGCACCACAGAAAGTATATAACTGATAAAAATCACATAGAAAACTGCCAGTCTGTGCCACTTCCCCCAAACAAGAACATATGTTGCACATGTGCCCACTGACTGTCACGTTTTTGCATCAACAGTGTGGGACCAAGCCAGACGTTTCCTGCCAGACCTCTCAGCGAGTCCCAGAATCGCTTGTTAGGAAGTGAAAGTCAGTGGACTGACAATGCACCAGGGGAGGAGCATGCTGATAAAGGTACAGTGCACAGCAAAAAAAATCCTTGGGTGAAAAAAAAATAATGCTTCAGTAGTTTACCTTCTCCTTAAATGTGAGGGGCTGCGTAAAATCAGTGGCAGTGCTTCCATCAGAGATTGCCTCCCACCTTCAAGATTACAGATGGGTAGACTACAAGTGTTTCAGTATCTCTAAATCCACTTGAACTATGTTTATGTTGTAGAATTCTAGACCAGTAGGTAAAACATGATGCAGAATTCCTATTCGGTGGTTTTCACCCTGGCCTCCAACATTGCAGGTTGAGTTAGCAGTGCTGTTTGGGCTAGCTTACCATCTGATTGGTTGTCAGGGACTTCACTAGCCAATCATTTAGGCCAATCATATGTCCTGGGATTTTAAACATTTTGAGGAAGTCCGTGGAATGGAAGGCATTAAAGGAGAACTAAACCCTAAAAACAAATATGGCTGGAAATGTCATACTTTGTGACTTTTATACTCTTATATGTACTGTATATTTTGAGTGTGGGAGTTTTATTATTACATCTAGCCACTGTTGGTGTGGATAAGGTTAACCCATATGTGTTCCCCAAATCAGGTTAATTTTAATATACATTACCATGATCGTACATGAGGCACAAAATCATACTTTTCTGGTAATGTTTGTATCAATTCCAAGAATTATAGCCATGCAGCTTAAGATGGGTCCCTTTTAGCCAATAATCTGTTCTTTATACTTTCCAGGTGTGGAGAGCCATGTTGCAGTTCTAATTGAAAGCTGAGTAGTGATTATGTATCAAGTGAATCCTCTAAATGGGGAAGGAGGTAAGCCAAGCAATTAAGATAATAAAAAATATGCAAATGTTAAAATATGCAAACGTATCCTTTTTGAAAGGCTTTGTGAAAATAACATATATATATATATATATATATATATATATATATATATATATATATATATATATATATATATATATATATTATATCTTACACTTAAACATAATCCATACAAATGCTGTATTGAATTGAATTAACTTTAAGTATGATGTAGGCAAGTGATATTTTGAGGCAATTTGCATTTGGAATTCATTTTTCATTTGGTGCCTTTTTCAAATAATTTAGCTTTTTGTTCAGCAACTCTCTAGTTTGGCATTTCAGCAGCTTTCTGTTGGTCGGGTCCAATTTACCCCAACAACCAAGCCATGCTGTAAATAAAAGCCTGGAGGATGAAAAGGAGAGAGACTGAATAGAGAGATAAGCAATTAAAATAAACTAAAAGTAATATAACCATAAATTTGTAGCTTCATAGAGCAATAGTGTTTTGAATGCTGGGGTCAGTGACCCCATATTAGAAAGCTGGAAAGAGGCCAAAGAAAAAGGCAAATTCAAATTTTCAAATCAATATTTTCGTAAAATTTCCTTTTTTTCCAACCAGGAACTTCTGCAGCACGTTTGTGCTCAATCCAGACAGCAGAGATCCACAGACTCATGTGCCACCAAAAAAAAACACCTACAATAAACACGTTGACAAATGTCTGGAAGTGCCATGGTAAGGACGAATACCCGATGCCTTACAATACACCTGCAACACCATACCACCCTTTGCTCAGCGACTTCATTTGCCTCTGGAAACCTCTGCTCAGTGTATTATTTCTACATCCAGACTGGCGGTTATTCGACATCAAGAAAGGCAGCTGTAAATTGTGATTTCCCCACTTTTTTTAAAATTTGTAACTGCCAAGGATATACTGCAATATAAGGGCTGTTATTGTTACCAGTGTTCTACAGTTTTACATGACAGTTTGGCCCGATTATCCCTGATCTCACTGCCAATCTACACACGCCATTGATGCACTGCTTCCCCTGTTCTTGCACATTTTTTCTTTCTAAAGACCTCCGTAAACTTTTATATTCAATGGCAAACTAACACACACACAAAGAAATGGGTCAAGCGTGATGCGAAATGTAATGCCAAACAACGTCTATAAATGATAAATCTCCTGTTTTCTTTCCTTTAACTCGACATTCTTTCAGCCAAACGTGATCTTCAGCCATTAGTGGGAAAACGAAGCCGTTCTTTAGCGAATGAGCGATGATTACATTCCAGTGTGAATATACAGTATCACTTCTGAGCTTGCAATGCTTTCATCAGGTCACATTTATTACCAGATTTCAGGACTTCTATATACCAAAGGGAATTTTTAATTTTTTAATCCTATGGAAGTCCTTAAGAATGTTCTTTGTTGTCTGTTTCTTTCTCACTGCCGTGTCACCAAGCTCGGCCGACTCTGGACACTTGTCTCATGGATTCTGTTTACAGATTTTTCCTTTTTTAAATTCAAGAATAAAGCCATTACTTTTCCAAAATTGGCTAGAATGACTGCAATATATTTGGCTGATTTTTTTTTTTTTTTTTGATTTTTTTTCGATAAGAGAAACATTTATCGAAGTTCGATGTCGGAGATTTTGATTGAGATTAATTATGAATGAGTCGCCAGCCAGTGTTCCAATGATTCCTGAATTTCTGGTGTTCGTTAATTATCAAACTGAAGTTGATCAGAATTTTCGAGAGACTACTTAAAACGATTCTACTTAGTTGAATATCTGCTTTTTTTCCCTTGAAAACTCAAATTTGAGGTTTGGCGTAGAGACTGCTGGTATGCTATAAAATTACCCCCAAATATTTAAGACCTGAATATCGTCAGATTCGAGGCGAATCGAGATTTTATGTCCGTGATACAGGAGGTTGCACAAGAGAATTCCACATTAATGCACAATGTTGCCCCCCTAGTCAGTAGAAATTGTGAAAGCTCCTCGGACTCCACTTTTATCTTTACGAATAAGAGAATATGCATAAAGCTGAGATTAACGTTCATGCAAGATGATTTAGAGAGAAGTGGTGCCATTCTGTTACAACGAGAACCTTCAACCTGAGGAAGTAGAACCAAAACGTCTTTACAGCCAGTTTTAGCAAAGTGAGAAACAACCGTATAAGACTGAAACTGAATGATTTTATCAGAGACGTTAATTTATACTGCTTTTTATAACTTTTTTATAACAATTCTTGTGAGTCCTTTATGTACTGTATGTCTGAAGGGTTCTTATATTGTCTGTCTATGCGAGTTCTTTACAAATATAATTTTTCAGCTTACTCTTATTGGCAAATAAAGTCAACTGTTAAAATGACCGTGAAGGTTTAATTTAGGGGGAAAAATATATAAAATGGCAAGTTTTTATTTGGGCTTATTTCATATTTGTTTGGGTCTGTAAGAACTTGGTATTCAAGGCAAGCATTGGAAATCGTCGCCGGAACGTGTGACTTTCTGCAATCAAGCACGACTATAGGGTGAAAAAAAAATATTACTACAGTAGAACCCCAATTTATCGTTTGCCAGGAAACCACATCAAAACTGTGTAAATATTAGGGAAATGTAAAAGCCAGGAGCAGAAAAACGTATTGCAAATAAACATCAGTTCTGGGAAAATATAAAACCGGGTTCTACTGTGCACAAGCAAACGTGATTCCACATTCAGTACCACTTTATCGAGATTGTGTCTTTAGCAGATATTATGGTAAGAATATATTATTATCCCTTAGGTCAGGGACCCCCAACTTTTTTTTTTTTTTTATAGTGAGCCACATTCAGGTAAAAAGAGTTCCTGGGGTGCCAAATAATGGTTGTGATTGGCTATTGGTAGCCCCTACGTGGACTGGCAGCCTACAGGAGGCTTTGTTTGGCAGTAATCTGGTTTTTATGCAACTAGAACTTGCCTCAGCCTAGAATTCAATAAGAAACACCTGCTTTAAGGCCACTGGGATGTTGTTCATGAGCCTTAGGTCCCTCCTCCTTGGTGGCCAGGATCACACCTTTGTAGCCTTTATGTGAGCATGTATCCCCATTCATTTAACTATCGCAAGGTGGTTACAGGGGATTTAGATGCTGTTGATCACCGGTGGATAAAATGCCCTGAGTGCCAATGACATGATGGAAACTGCCTTAATACTGCTACCAATTCTTATTCATGAGCTCTAATGTGTATTTTCAGCCTGAGAACTGCCTGCACAGACAGTTTTTATATAAATCAATAGGAAGCAGCACAGGTGGATGATTTAGATGGCGCATAAAACCCAGGTGCCAGACAGAGCCTCCTGTAGGCTGTCAGTCAATTTAGGGGCTACCAAATAGCCAATCACATCACTTATTTGACACCACCAGGGACTAATTGTATGTTATATATATATATATATATATATATATATATTTATATAGTACTTTATGTTCTTTTTTGCGCTATGCAATTGCTTTTTGTGTGTCCATACAGGACAGTGCTATGCCTTATCTGGCTGTCCCATATGTACAGAGATGTAAAGGTGTGCTATCCTCATCCTGTGGGGTGCATTGTGTCCTGCTGGAGTGCTGGGCTGCCACATACACCTCCTAACTGTCCTGTTTTTACTCAGGACAGTCCCGATTTTGACAGCTTAACTTGCAGTCCTGGATTGTAACTGAAATGTCCCAAGTTTCTCTTTGATCTCCTGCACTAATCAGCCAGAAAAAAAGATACTATGTTTCTGAAATGTAATTAAATAAGAGACTTTTGGCAGAGAGTCCAGAATACTGGACTCTACACGACGAACCCAGAAGTTATTTAAGTGTGCTCTCCATAACGCCCGCCATTTGACTTGAGAAAGCTTTATTGCGAAACGCGTGTTGGTGAATTCTGCTACTCCGCTATTTTAAAACATTTTTTTTAACTTTAAGCCTTTATCATTATTAGAACTGGTGAAGGGGGTGGCTGTTGTTGTTTGTAACTCACATGCTCAAATCTCACTCTTTTCCTTCTATTGCAATCCCTCACTGGGATTCCAAGGGGGCCAGGATTTCTGTTTTTTTGAGGTTTAGATAGTCTCTTAATAGTCTCTTAATACATAGGGCTAGTGTAAAAAAAGAGACCACAGTTCTGGTTTTCCTTCCTTTCTTTGCTTTGTGGTGTCCCAGGGATAGAAAAATGTTAGGTAGAAAGTTTTGGGACAACTCCACCCCTTCTTATATCAATTTTCATTCTAATATATCTGGTTTGAGCTATTGGAGAATTAATCTATCCCGATATTTAAGTGGTCATTTATCAATTTCTATCGAACACTAATCCATTGTAATAAATCCTGGACGGTGGACAAATGCACTTGCACTTTACCTAATTTTAATTTATTTATTTTAATCTAACACTTAAGCACTTTAGGGAGTTCACTTTTTTTAATCCATGGTAAATCTAATTAAAGGTGGGCATTTGATTAATTATAATTGAATACATTTCTCATAATTAATGAATTTGCACTAGAATCATGGAATTTAATTAATAGTTTCAACTAAATGAAATCAGCATTTGCACTTTAATTGAGGAGTAGAAATTCAGTGGTTGCGAGTATAGATTGATATAGATTGTTGAAGTTGGGAATTGATTACTTACAAAAGACCATTAGGGTATTTGATAGAAGAGGGGTTCTTTTCTCTTTTCCTTTTTTCATAAAGTTATACTGATTCAATCAGACCTCGTCTTTTATTGTGTGGATAAATCATAATTAAGGGTATGTTCTCATTTATCAAGTCCAGAATACTCCGCAGCTTCACTTAGATACATTTGTAACTATTTAAGTTAAGCAAAGATACAATTGTAACTAATAAGAAACGTCTCTTGGAGGAACTGAGACTTTCAGTTTAAAGGGCAATTCACCTTCATTAGCAAAACTATAACAACACATAAAACCTGACCCTAAAACCCACAGAAATGTGTTAAAATTCTCCATAAACTGACACATTTTGTAAAATGGATATGGTATTTAGGGAGTGTGGCAATGAAATGAGCGTGCTCACAATGGGTGTGCTTCTCTCACCCATAACCAGCCAGCAGTTATATAGAGACCCTTGCCCCTGCTCTATGCTGTTGTTAGAGTAAAACTGCTGCCATTCATTGGAGAGAGAGAGAGAGCAGGGTTGCCAGTTTGGCGGTTTTCCAGCCAAATTTGGCTACTAATTTAAAGCCCATGCAGGTTTTGAAAGTATAAACTAGCCAAGGCACGGATTTGGGCTACTTTTTGGGCCTTTGGCTGGTTTGTACTGTATATTACTTACCCTAATATACCAAGCCTACGTTCCCCAATGCATGTTGGGTAATGTCGTTTTTGTTTAACAGTTTGCAAATTTATTGTAAGACTACAATACCCAGCATGAGTTACCAGATTTTGGCGTACCAAAAGTATTCACCCATTTTCCAGTGACTTTCCTCAATTTAATACAATTTTGGGGCAAGCATCTGCTGGCCACCAAAATGTCTAGAGGTTGACCTGTTTTACCAATATTTATTAAAGTTGTATATGAATTAGGGCCTTATGGGGTCCCTATAGCTCCTGGGCCCCCTCTGTAGTTACGCCCCTGGTGATGGGCAACTCTGTCCCATTTAGGGTTGACACCTTTTTCTGAAAAAAAAAAAAATACCGGTCTTCATACATATTTATCTTTTTTCCCTATTAATAACATTGGGATCAGCTATATGTTCACATATATTCATTCATTTTTTTAGACTTTTTTTTCACTGCACATACTGTGCTATTTTTGGGCTACTTTTGAAGTGCCTCTTGGCTAGTTTTGGGCTGGTTTTGTAGCGGACTTTGGCTGATTTTGAAAAGTAGACTTGCATACCTCCCAACATTTTGTAAGTAAAAAGAGGGACAAAATTTGTTTTCCTGCACGTAGCGCAGCAATTTTTTGACCACACCCCATTCTGTGGCCACACACCCTAATTACCATGTTTGTTTTACAAAATTTGGCAGGTTATGAAAGTTTGAAAATATTTCTCCTTATCTAAACTGTGTTTTTGTGTCTCAAAATTGTTACAAAGTATCTTATTTGCACCTGTTAGCTGTTCTGGGCTCTCTGCTAAAAGCCAATTAAGTGAGAAACTTTGTTTCTTTTTCTGGCTGTTCAGTGCATAGAAAAGAGGGACTTTCCAGTACAAATGAGGGACTGCGGGTTGAGCTGTCAAAAAAGGGACTGTCCCTCCGAAAAAGGGACAGTTGGGAGGTATGGACTTGGCAACTCTGAAAGAGAGAGAGTGTGTGTGTAATAAGAGTTGCAGTGTTGCAGTACAATATCAGCTGGAGAGCAGCAGGTCAGACATCCCTCATAAACTGTGCACTGGGGGCCCAGGCTAATACGCTCTCATTTCCCAATTCAATTGTCTCCACACACATTTGCGCTGAATCAGCCTAAGCCGCGCCATCTCTATAACATACACCACTTCTAAGCAGCCGCAAGATGGCGCCGTCACGCTCAGACTCACAGAGAGAGGGGCCAGCTTTATGTGCGTGTTCGCGCGAAGTGCTGACAATAAAGTTTTTATCGTAGCAAGAAAATTCAACTTTTGGGCGGGATTGGTTGTTGACAGCTTGAAGGAAGGACTGCGGGTTAGCGGCGGGGGACATTGCTCGGTTTAGTAGCGGCATTTTGGCCTGGGTCGGGCGGTGTCTGTGTTTTTTTTTTTTAGTCAGCCGACTCCTCACGAACACCGAGCGGCTGTTGCAACCTGAGGTAAATTGGGGTTTGTTACATGTATAGGAACAGCTTTATTATTGCTGCGATTTCCACCCTGTCCCCCCATCTCTTCTGCAACTGCATTTACTGCACTAGTCTCAGTTATTTCCTCCCAAACGTGGGCTCCTCTTACTTTCTCAATGGCTTCGGCCTTTTTGTTCTCCTTATGGTTTTAATTAACTTTTGTGATGTAGAGAGTGATATTCTGAGACAATTTATCATTTTTTTTTTTATTATGTGTTTTTCGAGCTCCTAAGTGTGTTGGCCCTAGTGGGGCTCATTTATAAACACTGGGCAAATGTGCACCTGGGCAGTAACCCATGGCAACCAATCAGTGATCAGCTTTTTTTTTCAGATGCTGCAGATTGAGCACTGGAAGCAATCATCTGGTTGCCATGGGTTACTGCCCAGGTGTACATTTGCCCAGTGTTTATAAATGAGCCCACTGTGTTTTCTGTCAGTGTGATGGCGACATTAGAACGTAATCACCATAATAAACTATATGACACAGATAATCACTGCCCCAAACTGGGCCAGAACTGGGGCTTGGCAGAAGAGGCACGTGTCTAGGGCCCAAAGGCAGATGGGCGCCAGTCCAGTACTTCTTCTGACTCCTTCCCGTAGTGTAGCTGTGGCAGCAATTCATGCGCGAGCGACTGGCGGAAGTTGTAGGGCGCCTTGGCCCGGCACTGCTAATTCCTGATTTGTACTTAAAGGAGAACTTAAGTTTAACTAAAGCAGTTAGGACAGACATGTTGTACATTATGTGTTGGGCTTCTGTACCAGCCCAAGGAGACCATAGCCCTTTAGGGCAGTGGCACACGCTGCTACTGAGGGAGATTAGTTGCCCACCAACAAATCGCCTCTTCTTCGGGGGAGTAATCTCCCCAAACTTTGGGTGACTTTGGAAAACTAAGCAATCTGAGTGCCATCCCGCCGGCGATTTACAGCTGGCTGGAAGGCATTTATAGGAGATTAGTCGCCCGAAGAATAGGCGATTTGTCGCTGGGCTACTATTCCCCAATAGCAGCGTGTGCCACTGCCCTTAGCAGTAAAGATCTGTGTCTCCAAAGATGCCCCAGTAGCTCCCCATCTTCTTTTCTGCTGATTCACTGCACATGCTCTGTGCTGCTGTCACTTACTGAGCTTAGGGACCCACTCACAATATACAGTATAGAGTCTCCTGTAGGCTGCCAGTCCAATTAGAGGCTACCAAATAGCCAATTACAGCCCTTGTTTGCAGCCCCACGATTTTTTTTTCATACTTGTGTTGCTCCTCAACTCTTTTTATATTTAAATGTGTGCAGGTAAAAAAAAGTTGGGGATCCCTGTTATAGAATGTCCCATTTTTACCAACTTTTCAATTGATCTTCGGTTCATATCTTATGGTTATAATTATTTGCCTTTCTCTTCTAACTCTGTCCAGTCTAGGGTTCAGGGAACCCTTCACCCAAAAACCTAATGCTCCTTGAGTCTACAAGGTTAAATTGATCCCTAGCAACCCGTAAGCTGTAGAAACTAGAGACCAGTTGAACAAGAAGTTCAATAATTCATATACCATAAAAATAAAGACCGATTGCAAATTGTCTCATAATATCACTCTTTGCATCTTATTAAGTTTATTTAGAAGGGAACAACCCCTTTAATAAATAGTTCTGTGTTGTATTGGGCAGGGGTATCTTTATTTGATTTTTTCCCTTAGATATTCTAATTGTATCTGTGTTCTTTTAAGCTGCTGCAGTGGCAACAATGTCAGTGACTGGAAACTTCTTTAGTAAATTAAGATCCCTGGCACTCACTCTAGAGAAGGAGACAGCCCAACTTGAGCAGGTGTTCGGCAATGAAGATAATGGTAAGTATGATACAATATTCTGTAGGTATGTGAGCAGTTAGGCAAATGTTACTGCTTCCAACATCAGTCTAGAGATGTGAGCTGTTCCCTCTCCAACCTTAGTCTGAATGAGAAGAATTGGATCCATTATCTGGCCATCCTTATACTGTAGGAACTATTTTCCAGAATGCTTGGGACCTGGGGTTTTCCGGATAAGGGATCTTTCCGGAATTTGGATCTTCATACCATAAGTCTACTAGAAAATCATGTAAACATTAAATAAACCCAATAGGCTGGTGTTGCTTCCAATAAGGAGTAATTATGTCTTAGTTTGGATCAAGTGCAAGCTACTGTTTTATTATTACTGAGAAAAAGGAAATCATTACTTAAAGTTTGGATAAAATGGAGTCCATAGGAGACAGCCTTACCATAATTCGGACCTTTCTGGATAACGGGTTTCCGGATAACGTATTTCTGGATAACGGATCCCATACCTGTACTGACCTCATACAAGAAAGAGGAAGGATACTGTGTTATACATACTTTCTAATAAGGATTCACCAAATCCACTAAATTAGAATTCGGCTGAAACTCGAATTGCTTGTGAAAGATTTGGCTGAATACTAACCCTAATTTGCATATGTTAATTAGGGAAGTGAGGGGGAAAGAGTAAAAAAATCTTCGTTGTTTGTGTGACAAAAAGACACGTGATTTTTCGGATTCAATTCAGCCAGGCACTTGGATTCAGCCAAATCCTGCTGAAAAAGGCAAAATCCCGAACTGAATCCTGGATTCAGTGCATCCCTGCTTTCTAACTATGCTTTATACACACAGCCACTTTAGTCTTATCATTATATCTGCTTAGCTCAGGGGTGCCTTACTGCATAAGGGTCTGTCACTCTATAGGAGAGGTTCTCTTTTACATTAGCTCTTTGCATGCACAATCCTATATATACAACTTTTTTTTTTTAAATTAATTGTATTTCTATACCTTTTTCCAGCCTGTTACTGGATATGTTATGTTGTTGGGGTCATTGACCCCGGAAACCATAAAAGATAGCGACTGTGAAGGTTTACTTTTTTTGCAGACTGATTTAAAATACTAGGGAAATGGGGGAATCTACTGTATACGTTTTAAGATTTTGCCTTATTTTATCCCCTCTTCTCAGAATATGAAGAGGAATCACCAATGCGTGTCCTGCATGACTTGCGTTCTGACATAATGGTTTTGAAGGTACAATATTTCATTCAGTTTTGGGGGTCTGGGCTTGTGGCTCATTTATTCTCCTATTTTAAAAGGCCGCCACACTTTAATGTTGACTTCAGCGATAGAATGTTATTGAATATTAGATGAATGTTATTGTTTATTGCTGAATTTAATGGTTTGTGAAGCTGTTGTTTTCATACTTCGGAACAAATATAGAAGTAAAGATGCACACTTATAACTTGATGCGGTGTACAAAAAAGTACCTCCATGTAATTATTTGTGCGGAGAACAAAATCAAGCATTTCAGGGGCCGCCTGTCCCCTTAGTCAGTGATATAGTACACAAATGTGAACCCCCAACCCGCTAGTCCTCAAATACCCGTGTAGTTGTCCTTGACGTGAACGTGAGTGTGACATCACTGATCAGTTCGCTTCGTGCAAAAGCAGCCGTCGCCATATTGCCAATCAACTAAGGGAGAAAGGCGTCATCTTGCCAACCATTCCTTTTTAATAACGGCTGTATAGATCTATCACATTGCTCTTTAAGAATGCGGCTGGAGAAATCTAGAAATCATTATGACCCGGAAAGCTGCATCAAGTATATAAACTTGTATGTGACAACAAGTGATAATACACATCAAGACAGACATAATATTTCCATTAAATCGACTTTGCAGTGTATAGAAGTCCATTCTGTGCACAAAATCCCTTTCAGTCCCAGATACGCCCTTAAAGAGACAATACAACATTAAAATTAAACATAACTAGTGTAGGTACTGCACTTTATACTTAACCGACGAGGCCAATACTCACCAGATTGGGCAGCCCCTTAATATTGAAAGAGATCATTGTTGCTTAATTGTATCAAGGACTATTAATAGGATTAACTCTATTTGTTACTCAGAGAAACCAATGATATTCAATATGTTCATGTAAGCCATTTGGTGCAACTGTGTTAAGTCTGTATGTCTTGCTTCACATTGGAATAAAATTCTTTCTCTGTTTCCTCCTCTCCTTAATCTTGGGACATATGTTTTGACAACCTTGTATGCTTAGAGAAAACACAATAAGCACTGCAATTGTCCACACTTAAAGAATGGAAATAAAAACACTGTTCTAAAAAATGGCTGCAGGTTAAAGGCTTCATAGTATTTAGTGCCATAGTATCTAGTTCCATAATATCTCTCTGTACAGGCTTTGAGACATCCTGGGATGATGTCATTGACATAGACTATTCCATTACAGCCCCAATTTTTTTTCCATGCACCCTGGAATGTTAGGCCACACACTTTCTGACTTCTTGTGAGGAAGTGCTTTGTAATACAACTTAATTTTAAGGTCAAATTAAAAGGGAAAGTAAACTAATAAAGGTACTGTGGCTTTTTACTGAAAATATTATTCTACTTTTTCCCCTCAGGGTGATTTTCAGAGCACTCTTGATAAAAAGCTCACTAGAGGCCAGGAACTCTCGGCCTTCATAAAAGCTTGCAGAGTGTTGCACGAGAGATCGGCAGCGGATATTGAGCAGATAAAAGAGACATTTCAGACCTACGGGTATAAACCTCTGTGTAATGACAATTCTGGTAATTATAATTCTACAATACGATTATTCAAGTTTACAGTTGGTTACACTGTTGAAACGAAACAGTAGGTTTCATACACTGTTTCTGTGACTGTAAGAAAAGAACCCTATATAAACTGCTTGGAGATAAATATAGCCTTGGGCCCAGCTAATTGTAATGGTAGTTCCCAGGAAAAACATTCATGCAAAGTGCTCAGAAGAACCCTCCAAGCAATTTTACATTAAGATGTGCCAGAGGGTATATGTCTGAATAGTACAGTCATGTTTTTTAATGTTTGCTATATTGTAGATTGTTTTACAGTGTTAATCAACCCTGCATATATCATTTTTGTAGAGAATGAGCAAACACAAGAAAGCGAGAAGCCTAAAGACAATGACGTGAGGAAGGCAGATGCGGAGGACTTGCCTATCCTAGAGAAGGCAGCAAGCACATCATGGGATTTACTGCGTGCTCCCCAGCTCTCGGACTTTGGCCTTTCCCATTATCAGCTGCCAACAGCGTGGGAACCACCCAAAGTGAAACCGTGTCCAAAGAACCCAGAGGAGGAGAAGCCAAGGATCATGTATAAGGATCCGGAACCAATAAATGTTGCCAAAACCCCAAAATGTGCTCTTAGACTTGAAGAGGATTTTTCACAGATCCAACATTTTGGCATTAGTGATTGCAGCACAAATCTGAATGATGACTATACAATAGCTCTGATCAACAAGAATTTCCAGAAAAAACAAAAGTAAGTATGAAATGAAAAAGCACATGAAGTGAGGCCAGACGGCCCATCTATCACTGCAGTTTCCCATAGTTCTATGGGAACACCTCTAATGTCCTTTGTGATCTGCTTGTTTATGCCCTCAGCTAAGGATGCACGTTAGTAAAATTTGAGTGGAAAAACAGTCAAGTACAATTTTTAGCTAATCTATTCTATTTATGCAACCATACCCAATAATACTATGCGGCGACTCAAATTTTTAATGCAGGTTAGACAGTTTAACAGATTCCTCCCCAGGTTCACAGGGACTCCCTCTCCTTTAGAGATATTTTCACCGAGTTTAATCTGATAGACTCATGGAGGGAGATGAACCCCGTTGTTCGCCAATTCTCTCACTATTCGGCCCCACATAAAATATCGAGCAGAATAGACCATATTGTTATGACCCCCTCTCTTGTGACAAAGCACCACTTCTCCAGAATTCTAAATATTAGCTGGTCGGGCCATCAGGTTCTTGAGAATTCCGGCCCCAGACTTTGGCAGCTAAATGAATCACTGTTGAGCTTCTCAGAGCTTTTACCCTCCATTAAAACAGGCCTCCATTGTTATTTTACTGATAACTCCCCATCAGTCTCTTTTTCAACTACATTATGGGAAGCACACAAGCCTGTTATTTGAGGAGGAAAAAGGAAAAGAGCCCTGTGGAAACTATATCCGCCATGTCACAGGCCCTCGATATAAACTATTTTCAGAACAGGCACTTTATGCTCCGTCCCCTGGGCAGAACCGTTCCGTTTGTCCCAACTATTACACTTTTCACAATCACACCTAAACCAGCAACCGAACAGCTCTGAAACATCCTTTGAGAGTTGGTGCCTGAAAAGCCCAAAGCTTCGTAGAACAGTTTTCTTCTAATATAGTGATTTTTATGCAAAAACCCCAGTAGAGAAAATGGCCCAGGTGGCCACTTAGCATTCAGATTTACAATACCAGTTGGATCCGGAATAGATGGGAAACTGTTTTGCTGACGGCCAATAAATCTTCCTGTAATGTCTCTGTTGTGGAAACGAACTATAAGGTCCTTCTCAGATGGTATTTAGTTCCTGCACGTATAGCCAACCAAGTTTGTCCCCACGGCTGACCCAAATTGCTTCCGTGTCTGTGACCATAAAGGTACCATGTGTCATGTCTGGTGCTCTTACCCTAATGTCCAGACATTCTGGATCAGGGTTTATACTATGGTTCATTCTGTTTTCAGTATCTCTATCCCCAAGCATCCTACCAGCTCTTTTATGTAAGAAACCAGAAGAACTCACACTTTGACATATCATATGTTTACGATGATCATGACGGCTGCAAAAGGAACAATTGCTAAAGCTTGAAAGACCAAGCAGATCCCTATTGAGCCTCGTAAAAACAGAGGACTAGGACCCTGGAAAAGATGACCAGTATTTTAATGGATACCCATAAGAAAGTCTGGCAGCTGTAGATTCACTATAGATATGGGAGGGATCACCCTAGTGCATTCCTTTCTCTGTGACAGAACCCTCCGTGAGCATGGCCACATCCTTAGATTGTTATGATGATATACTGGTTACTTACTCTCAAAACTAGTGACTCTCTGCTGTATCATCGTGGTTAGATACAGCTGAGTGACGGTAGGAATCCTTATTTTTATTATTTATTAATACTGTTAGTTATTTTAGCTAACTAATATTACACTAGACTACTGTTAGCTACTCAACCAGCTGATTAATGGTCAAACTTTACTCTGAACATAGTCAGTTTTTTTTTTTATTCTCCTTGTTTTTTAATCAGCCTTTATCACAGTGTTTAGTAATAGGTAATGTCATGATAATATACTCCCACGTGATGGCATTTAGACAATTGGCAGTAAATGTTTATGTATAATGAACCTGGCTTTGTTTTATGAATCTGTACTCACTGACTTTGTTTTCAATAAAAATTTGAGATTAAGAAAAAAAAAAAGTCATACAATATCCAATTATGTGCTATTTGGTCAGATACCCAGAAACTATTTGTGGCCCTTTTTAAGATGCTAGCCCGTTAAAGCATATAGTTGGTTTCTGCTCATCTAGCCTTTAGAGGAACCATGAAAAAAAACTATTTTATGCCAAAAACAGCACACATTGATATACCATAAGCGTTTTTTTTTTCCTTTTATAGTGTTACTGAAAATGAAACCTGCCAAGCAAAGAATCTGAAAAGCCTTCTAGCTACTCCTTCACATCTGAGCCATCGAATGGGTATGTAAATGAACTACAGTTACCCACAAAAGGCTGCTTCTGGAAGTTGACTGGAGGAGGCATATGCCTGACAAGGGTCAAGCAAATATGTAGATTTTAAATTGTGTTTTTTGCTACTGTTGCTGAATAACAGTTGCTGTGTAAGTCTGTGTTATGCTTTCAGGGCTACTTAAACAGAATTCAAATCTTTCAGCGAAACTTAAAGGGCATCTGTTGGGCAAAAATATTATCCCCAGCCAATGAAACAGGCTAATAGTCTGCATTCCGTTTGGGGGTAACCGTTCTCTTTTCAATTGCCCCCGCCAGGGCTAGGGCATTCATACTGGGAGGGAGCTTCTGGTGTCAATGGCCAAGATGATCATAGCGCATGCGCGTAATGAGCAAGTCGCGGCATTCATTCATTATTCCTATGCCCCAACATGGTCGCTCGTACTGGGTATTCCCTCCTGGTGTGGGTGGCCTAGCACTGGCGGGGGGCAATAAAAAAAAAAAAAAAAAAACTACTGTTGCCCCCAACCGGAGTGCAGGCCCTATTAGCCCGCACCTTTGTTTAGGGAAAATATTTTTACCCAACAGGTATCCTCTAATGGAACAGTTACACCAAAGAAATTGTGTTTTAAAGTAATGAAAACATAATGTAGTGTTTCCCTGCACTGGTAAAACTGATGTGTTTGCTTCAGAAACACTACTATTTTGTTTATATAAACAAGCTGCTGTGTAGTAATGGTGGAAATTTAAAAAATGCTATATGGAACAGGTTAAATAAAGGATAACAGATAACACCATTATGTTCTACAGAGTTTATCTGCTGTGTAACCTGAGCCTTTTCTCCTTTGTATGGCTGCCCCCATTGCTACACAGGTGCTTATTTATATAAACAGTAGCAGTGTTTCTGAAGCAAACAGCAGTTTTACCAGTGCAGGGCAACACTCATTATATTTCACACATTTACACAATTATATTTTTATTACTTTAAAATAATTTTATTTTTTTGATGTTACTGTTCCTTTAAGTAGAAGAAAAGCCCCATAAGCATATAGGTTTTATGTTACACTCAGCGCTGCTCTTCTGTACAGTTTCATGCAATCACTCCTTCCTATAAAACCAAGAAATGTAGTGGTGTTTGCTGAGTTCCCTACATTTGCCTAACTCCCTGGCCCCCGGGCTGATATAATAATCCATAGAATTTCCTTGTCCTTTTTTATTCATTCATTTTTTTCCAATGAAGGGCTGGTATTGTGTAAATTTTGAGCGTCTTTTGTGAACCACCTCCCTTTCTTATAGATCTGGACTAAGCTTCAGGTTTCCACTGTAATACAATCGGCACACTGCTCTAGACTACCACAGGGGGGATATGCTCGGTATATTGGGGAATAAACCGAGCAGTTTTAAATGAACGTGGCCCCAGTGTAATAGTCTCGTCTGATGGGGGTGTCATTGTTTGCAAACACATCCCCAGCAGTATATTAAATAGTTTTTCCTCTGGCACATTCATTCTTCCCTGTTTGCAGACACAAGCTGGCAGTGCATACAGCTGAAAGAGAAAGGACAGGATTGTCCCTAAAGTTAGCTCTCTTCAGTCTTAAGAACACAAATATCAGTATTGTGATCCTGTTTCCTACGTATGACCTGGGACTGTTCTATCATTAACCCACTTCTCTGTAATTCTGTCCCCGGCCTGTTTATCGTTACAAATTTCTATATTTTATACCAGTTACCCTAAATCCTGAACATCCTTGGGTCAGATAAGTACTCAAATAAGCCACAGCAGAAAGCCCAACTCTCAAAAGGGCTGTTGATAAAAAATAGTTGGGGGAGAGAATTTCATTGATTCAAGTGCATATCCCTCCGCTAAGCACCGTTATAAAACATTTTGTAGACACTGTGTTAAAAGGAATCCAAATTGGCTTACGTCAGTTCATTTTCTGTCTTTAAACACAGATTGTGTTGACTCTCCTCTGCCACCGGTGTTCTTTACCCCTGGCTTAAAGGTTCATAAAAAGGAAACCATATCACTGCCTGGGAAGACTGGGGAAAGGCAAGGCCTGAATGCAGCAGACACTGACTCTACATTACTTTCTGGTACCTGTGATAGAAAGGACTCTGACAATGCTCATCTAGAAGAGTAAGTTCCACTGGGTAATACTGTGCACGTGTCTAAATAAATAACTCCGGCCATTGGATATTATGAGTAGAGATGCACCGAATCCACTATTCTCGATTCGGCTGAACCCTAATCCTTTGTGAAAGAATCGGCCGAATACCGATCCGAACCCTAATTTGAATATGCAAAGTAGGGGTGGAAAGGGGAAAAATGTTTTACTTCAGTTTTTTTGGGGTTTTTTTTTTACAAAAAGTCATGCGATTTCCCTCCAAGCCCCTAATTTGCATATGCAAATTAGGATTCAGATTGGCCAGGCCGAATCCAAATCCTGCTGAAAAAGGCTGAATCCCGAACCGAATCCTGGATTCGGTGCATCCCTAATTATGAGTTCTGAATTATATTATATACTCTCAAACTGGTTGTATTTTTATTTCTTATCAGTGTTCATGAATGCACGGCCATGAAGCCAGCGATGGACTTAAAAAGCATTTCAGCTGCACCTCCCTATCTCTCTTTGGGCTCTAGTAAGTTTCTGAGTAGCTGATGAGCACAGTTTATAATATATATCTTGAGTGTATTTTCCCATACAAAGACACAACACGAGGACACTGTGGTGGCAAAGGACATCCATTCTGGTGTTTGTGGTTTATTGCATTTAAACATGAGAGTTGGTGCTGCCATATTTGCTCACTGGAAAGCTTGAAAATTCTGACTGCTGACGGCTATAAAGAATGTTATAGGCATGTTACGGGCTTGGCAGGCAAAAAAGCAACCCTTCTTGAATGTGTAGCTGCGGGTCTGCAGAGAAAGGTTACCGCTACGTGCAGAAAGATGAAACCTATTTCAATGATAAATAAAACCCTGATAACGTGTGTCTGTAATACAGAACTGATACTCCCAGTTATAGAGCAGCTCTAAACAAACTTCACACAAGAGATCCTTGGTTGAAACTTACCCCTTCCTGTCCTGAAGTTTACGTCAGCTCCTCTAGCTACTGTGACTACCTATGTATAAACTTCACTGCCTGCACATGCTAGGCTTTTACATGCTAACTGCATGTGACATTTCTGAATGGTTGGCTCATGACAGTGGGGTCTGGATGTTCCTCACAGTATATGTCATGGTGGCTACTGATTATTGGGGAAGCAGCATTTTTGTTTTAACTTAAGACGTATGGATGTGTGTGTGCAGGAATGCTGTTTTCCATGTAACATACTTTTCATTAAAGGTGAACTCCACACAAACATAACTTAAGTTTATTGACCAGTAAGCATAATTTAAAGCAACTTTGCAATATACATCAATTAAAAAATATGCAGACTTTTCATGATTTTTAAAAGTTGGGAACAGTTCCCTAAGCCTAGCTCCGTTCTCTCCTGCTGATCTGTCTGACTACTTTGCTGAGCTGGCTGACTACTGTTACTTTGTATCAACAGCCAGTTGTCCTCGGCCTGCATCCTCCAAACCCCGCAATTCCCAACACATGTGATTTCAATAAGGAAGGTAACATAACAGTGTAGTGTATTGTGGGTTATATAGTTCTTGCATGCTGTCTGTAAGCTGTGGAGAAGTTGTTACAATTTGTAACATCAGTGTTTAGTCCCTCCTTCCCTGCCAGGATTTCAAATGATGCAGAAAGAGAAGAACTGTTAAACAGCTGGATTTCAGCATAGAAAATGGCATTTATTCATACTTTTTGAAGAAACTGGTAACAGTGATGGGTATATTAGAGGTTTCTGTGTTATGTAGGTCTCTTTATCAAATTTTGGTTTGGAAGCTGGAGTTCCCCTTTAAACACAATTAGATTGCTAATGGTTTACAGTAAGGTATTATGCGAAAATATGATGTCCTTTCAGTGTTCAGCTTTTTAATGCACAAAATGAAAGACAAATGTATTTGTTTCCTTGTATCCATCTCTCCAGTGTGTATTCGTGTTTTGTTCTCCAGTGCAGTTACTTCTCTAATGACATAAATGCCCTAAAGCTATAACTAAAATATTCTCATTTAGATTTTGACAGTGTTTACTCTCCGCGGCCCCCAGTCTTCTGCACCCCAGGTCTCAAAACGCACAAGAAAGAAACGAGCTCTGTGTTAGTGGAGCCTAAAGAGGTGACGGGCTGCTCTGATACTCCACCTTTGCCTTCCTTTCAAACAAACTGGCTGAAGAACGATACTACGGTAAGGATTTTGTCGAAAAGGAAGAATAGTCGCTGCCTTTTGTTCCAAAATGGATGTATAATGGGCTACTTCCACAGAATATTTCCCGGGGGCTATTAATAGAATTTGGGAGGTGCAGTATATAAATCACATTACAATAGGAACTCTTTCTAAACAATCATATTTCTTCAGGAAAAGGCCTTGGATATTACAGAACCAGTCCCTAGACCGGAACTTTCCTACAGGCAGTATCTGGAGGAACCCCCTTCACTGGTTCTAAATTCTAATAAATATGAAGCTCCAGCAATGACTGAATACGACATTGGAACACCAACACGCCCAGAAATGACTGTGTCTTTAACGGAGGATCTATTTAAGGTACTAAGTCAGGCCACTGCAGAACTGTAACTCTCGGCGGCAGCATGAGCTCTGAATGCTGCATCTTCATGTATTGTATTCGATTGTGGAAAAAAAAAGTAAACTCTATAATATATGAGCAAAAAATAGATGTTAGTAGCACAGTTATGTAGCACAGCCCAGTTGAATATGCATTCCACAATCACTTGTGTTTCAGTGACTTTAATCTGGCTAATATTAGCCTCTTATATTAGCATAATAAAACATTAGAATATACTTTAGCTTGGGATCACTGAATTTCAGCTAAAAGCAACTGCTGTTTTTTAAAAGAAAGAAAGACTAGAGCTTCTGATTAGACTCTGCTAACGAAAAAAAAGTGATAACTATTGAAATCTAATTTATTAGGCTGTTATTTTCTGGATTGATGCTGCTCCCAGTAAAGAACAGCAGCAGTTACAACCCTGCCATGTCCTCTTGTCATTGGTCCTGACAGTATTGATTGTAAAATAACTGCCAAGGGGAACCTGAACCCCAAAATCCTGAAGGCCTCTGTCATAAACTGTTTTTCTTTCCACATTCAGTATAACGTGAAGCCATCGTCTCCTCCTAAGATGTCGGAATATGAAAAGATGCTTTGGACTCCCATACGCCCTGAAATGACATCGTGCATAACCGAAGATATTTCCCAGGTATTTATATTCACCGTAGAAATGAGCGGCGCAATGTGCCAGACACCAGCACAGCATTCAGAGTGTTTATAAAGTTATAGCCGTGTGCACTACTGTAAGGTACCAACACCTTTACTTTAATTATTTAATGGTGAAAAAGAAATATGAGTCAGCTCTGGAGTGAATACATATAGGAGTTTGGTTATCTAAAATGACTGGGACTTTCCAGGGTCTTTCATACCATGCAGTAAGCTTACTAGAACAAGTAAAAAGTACAGTTACATTATTACAGAGAAATAAAGAGACATATTATAAAAAGGATTATTTTAGAATTTGGGTGAATCCCGAATGCTTTGTGAAAGATTTGGCCGAATACTTAAACAAATCCGAACCCTAAGTTGCATATGTAAATTAGAGGGGAAAGAAGGAAAGAGAACCGTGTGCGCAGTAGGTGGTTAAAAAATGTTTTGACTTCCTTGTTTGTGTGATGAAAATTCGTGATTTTTTTTGGATTCGGCTGAATCCATATCCTGCTGAAAAAAGGCTGAATCCCAAACTGAATCCTGGATTTGGTGTATCCCTGATTAAAAATGAAAATCGTTTGCATAAAGACTCTCTGGAAAACCTCACTTGGTGATTATGGAAATTAGGATTCGGATTGGTATATGGCCGAATCTTTCGCGAAGGATTCGGGAGTTCGTCCGAATCCAAAATAGTGGATTCAGTGCATCCCTAGTGATTTTATTTATCTCGCTTTTCTGATTTGATTCTGTTGTGCAAATTCCTGAGTGCTGTCATTTTGGGTATTTGTAATTAATGTTGCACTGGCTGTGTGTGTGTAAATATATAATATAATTTAGTATTGAGCTATTTGTATAATGAGTAATTATTGAGCTATTTGTATAATGAGTAATAAGGCTTGCCTTTGCTTTCCCTCAGATTCTGTCCAAGTATTGTGACAATAACACTAATGTGGCTGATAAAGAGATGTGGAATAAAGCAGGAGCTTCATTTGGGAAAATAAGCTCAGAATATGAGGACAAGGAAAACAGGTAATAATGGTGGTTTTTATCTGTTCAACTACTGTAACCAGGTGATTTGAGCTCAAATAAAGTGACCAGAGGTTTGCTTGTATGGGAAGGAATCCAGAAGCTGGAAATAGATGGTTCATAGAAGGTTTATTTATTAACAGAGGTGGAAATTAAAAGCTTATTGCAGGTTTGGTTGCTACGTGTTAATGCGTTTAATGATAAATTGTATGTTGGTAAAGTTAATATTAAAAGACAGGGCTAGTCAGGTAAGTAACATGGTGAGGTTGGTCAGTACTGTCTGTGAAATCTGGAACAATCTGAGGAAGGGCTGGTGGGGGCCAAACTGCATTAAAAGTTTAGTTAGAGAACAAGAGAAGGCCTGTGATACTCCCTTGTCACATATTAGCAGGAGAGTGTTTTGTTGTGGGTCCAAAGTGCCCACTTACCACTACTACACTAATTGCAATCAGAGAGTCTGAGCCAATAACATTCTACTGTCTCAAGGGCAGTGCATTCAGCCATGACTTTCAATTCATTTGCCTTCAATAAAAGTGCTTCATGCTCCTAGTTTATAACGGAGTTGTTGTTCCTCATGTCACAGGATAACAATCTGATTTCCTTTTCCCCTGCAGACAATATTGATTGTGTGACGGTTCTCTGTAACAAAGACGGAGCTTCAGCACCAAGCAGTGTTCCTTTTATAAACTAAGCACGATTTACATAAGTGTTTGTCTATTGTACATATACAGCAACGTCAGTCAGCTTTGGGGATCTTTTACAATCTGGCCTCTAATGTCCAGGCACATTCCATAGATCCAGTGTGTTTGGCCTGTGCTCTTGTCGCTGCAATCCGTAAATCAGATGATGAACCCAATTGTGCGGGGGAGGGGGGAGACATGGGTTCTGGCTAGGGATGTACCGAATCCACTATTTTGGATTTGGCCGAATCCTTTATGAAACATTCGGCCGAATTCCGAACCCTAATTTGAATATGCAAATTAAGGGTGGGAAGGGGAACCCATTTTTTACTTCCTTGTTTTGTGACAAAGTCACTAGATTTCCCTTCCCTAATTTGCATATGCAAATTATGATTCGGTTCCGCTTGGCAGAAGAATTCGGCCGAATCCTGCTGAAAAACCGAATCCTGGATTAGATGCATTCCTAGTTCTGGCCATTCCCAGCTGGTGCAGTCACACTACAGTTCTGCCAGACTGCACATTAGGGAACCCACCTATTTACTGCAGATCAGTTTCATTGGAAATATCAGGACTGTATGAAATAAATACATTTGACCACTCCCCTAATTCTTCCTATAAATCTAGAGCAGCCCTTCACTTTCTGTGTATAGGGTGTGGGACAAGGATCTTTTCCTGTACAATAAATTATTAATCCGTTATGTAAGCAGCAGTTTTGTGGTTTATAGATTTGCTTTGAATTAACATTCCAGAAGGATGTGACCTGTCATTTATCCAGCATTGAAGCAAATGCAACGGACTATCAAATGAATGAACATCAGATATAATTAATGATGGAACTTCAAAAATATGGGTAAAACGCAGGGCTCACACACACACTGCACCGCTGAACTATTACTCTGCACAGCTCCACCCGGTAGTAACATAAGGGAAGAATAAACTTAAGAAATTCATGGCAGAACAGGAAATTATAAGCCAATGCTGGTGAGCAGTAACTATGGACCATAAGACAAGCCCCATATTGAATTAAAGGCCCTAAGTTTGCCCAAGAGCAGTAACAAATAAGTTGTTTGCTTTAAGGCAGATAACTAGTTAATGCTGCCTGCTGAATGGTTGCTCTGCGTTACTGCCCCTGGGCAAACTTAGGGGCCCATTTACTTAGCTCGAGTGAAGGAATAGAATAAAAAAAACTTTGAATTTCAAATGATCTTTTTGGCTACTTCGACCATCGAATTGGCACCTTCGACTACGACTTCGAATCGAACGATTTCAAACTAAAAATCGTTCGACTATTCGATAGTCAAAGTACTGTCTCTTTAAAAAAAAACTTTGACCCCCTACTTCGCCACCTAAAAGCTACCGAAGTGCAATGTTAGCCTATGGGGACGGTCCCCATAGGCTTTCTAATTTTTTTTAGGTCGAAGAAAAATCGTTCGAACTATTTGCGGTAAATCCTTCGACCCCTCGATATTCGACCCTATGTAAATCTGCCCCCCAGTGTCTTATTTCTCAATCACATTTATCTTACCAGTTTAATCTGAACTTACTTTTTCATTAGCACCGGCACATAAGAGCCAAGATAGCCCCCTATACTGTACTAGCAGCTGTGGATAAGACAGGCATTAGTTACAATTTAAAGGAGAAGGAAAGGATAAAACTAAGTAAGCCTTATCAAAAAGGTCCACCTAAATATACCAGTAAAGCCTCAAAGTAATGCTGCTCTGAGTCCTATGTCAAAAGAAACAGCATTTCTTTCCTTCTATTGTGTACTCATGGGCTTCTGTATCAGACTTCCTGCCTTCAGCTTAAACCTCATTGCCCCGGGCATGAGCATGCTCAGTTTACTCCTCTCCCCTCCCCCTTCTCTGCTGTAATCTGAGCCCAGAGCTATAAGTGAGCAGGGAGAGACTCGGGCAGGAAGTGATGTCACACCAAACTAAATCAGCTGTTATCCTAAACAAACCAAGAGCTTCTAGAGCTGTTTACTGAGGTATGGAAAAACATTCTACAGAATAAATATAGCATTCTAGCTTGCACTATTGCAGCTGATCTATTGGCAATAAACTGCCTCCATAGCTTTCCTTCTCCTTTAAGTTATTGGGTGGAGTTGTCCAATAGCTGAGTGGCTAAAAGTAGTTGAGGAACAGCCAACTTGAGGCAATAGGTTAATTCACATTCAGTGTCAATGTTACCAGATTGGCTAATATTAAAGGAAAACTATACCCCCAAACAATGTAGGTCTCTATAAAAAGATATTGCATAAAACTGCTCATATGTAAACCCTGCTTCATGTAAATAAACCATTTTCATAACAATATACTTTTCTAGTAGTATGTGCCATTGGGTAATAATCATAAATAGAAAATTGCCATTTTAAAAAATAAGGGCCGCCCCCTGGGATCGTACGATTCACTGTGCACACAAACATACCAACAAACCATACTTGTTAGGTCACATGAGCCAATTAACAGACAGAGTTGTGTCTTTTGCTTCCTCACTTCTTCCTGTTACAGTTAGAGTTGTAGTATTTCTGGTCAGGTGATCTCTGAGGCAGCACACAGACCATCACGAAATGATGGTTCAAGGCAAGAGATGTAAAAGGGAAAGATTTACTTAAATATATATTCCAGTTTGGTGAGATTCTTTAATATGCCACTTAATATGATATGAACTATCTGTTGCTTAAGTGTTCATTTTGGGGGTAAAATGTTCCTTTAAGTAAGTGCCTATGTGTATAGTAGTAATATAGTGCATACCCCCTCTTGTAAAATATAAGGATATTGTAAGATACTGACGACCATATAAAAAGCACAAGGCCAAAGGCAGAAATACGGGTCATAGAACGCTGAGGTGACCTCTAATATCATCTAAGTACATTATAATACACAAATGTCAGTGAGTCATGTGACAAATGACATCAACAAGCTACGATTATAACTGATGACATCACTAAGCACTCTTTATAAGGATATAATTTACAGGATGTTCATGGCACTTTTGTATTATATAGTGAATAAAGTACCCCCTCTTGTAAAATATAAGCATATTATAAGTTACTGAGGAGTTTCATGACCATATAAAAACACGAGGTCATGGAACTCCGAGGTAACTTCTAATATCCTCATATTTTGCAACAGGGGGAACTTTATTTATTATAATACACAAGTTTCGGTGAGTCATGTGACAGAAATGACATCAGAACTCACTGTTTATAACCAATAACATCAGTACTCACTGTTAATAAGGATATAATTTAAAAGATATTCATGACTTTTGTGTATTATATAAATACCGGAGCACCTGCAGTGTTCATATCCTCATTTGGTTATAAAGTCGCCAGGTTATTTAGACACTGACTTATTAATTTAGGAAGTGGCACTGAGCTCCTCTCTATTCAAGAGCTGCACAGCTTGTCTGTGAGTCGCCTTTACCAGGAACATGAAATGGTCTTCTCAGTATAAAACAGACTACAAAATATATAGTGAATAACTGACAGCTAAGCAAATGTCACAGCAGCAACTGCCCAGGCTTTTCTGTACTAGTCGCCTGATTGTCAGCGCAAAGTGAGGGCTCAGTGTGGTCAGATCATTCCTTCAAGCTCTGCTCTGGGTAAGAACACAATGTGGCCATAGGGGTAAAGGTTTTTATGGGAACCAGCAATGCTATCGCTTCATTGGCTGTTAGACTGGAGGGTGTGTTTATAAAGCTGAGAAGAACTGAGCATGCTCACTAACCAACAGCCAAAGTAAATTGCTGAGGGAGGGGGCAGAGTAGGTTAGAGGAGGAGAAGGATTTCTATTTGATTAAGGGGATGCTGCAGCTTTACTGTTAACCTTTTAACAACCAGAGTGGCAGTTCTCTAAAGATTTCAAAGAGGCTGTTTACAGACTACGTTTTTGTGGAAGGGGGTTTATATGTCCTTTAATGTATGCTAGAAAGTGATTTTCTGAGGAAGAGAACATTATATTGTGAGATTATTTGTAAATATAAAGATGTGGGAGGCAATAACATTCCCTCCGTAGCAATTTGAGGAACAAAGCAGCTCTATAAAACAGCCATTTGCTCACTGGGCTGGACTTGCAGAAGGCTCCTACTTGCCCCCAGCACTTGGGCACCTGCTTCTTCTGCCTATTCCTTGTTTAACCCTCTGAGAGGATCTGCACTTCATTTCCTGCGCTGCCTCCTCCTTAGACACACTCATATCACCAACAGATTTGACTTTCTCTGTACAAAGCCTCCTCTCCTGCACATTTTCTACTTATTACTAAATAATCACACACAAAGTTTAAGAAAAAAAAAACAAAAAACGCTTTATAAGATTTTAAAATGCAGAAGATCAAATTAATTGAAACTGAAGAGTGTTGCTTTTTCAGGACCTTAAAACATTTCACAAAACCACTTTTTCTAAAGTCCACTTTAGAAAAATTAAATTCAAATGTGTATTAATAGGGTCTCATGCGCCCTGAAGGAGGCGGAGCTCTGTTTGGAGGTGTGATCGCTATGTCCAGATAATCTCCGATCTGAAATCTCTGTGATTGAAGTGTCATGGGGTCATCAGAACCCTTCCTGCCTGAAATTGTACTCCCGATCTCCTTCACCCTGCAAGAGACATTGACAAAAGAATTATGGTCAGGCAGACACTGCTTTATCTTTATTTAGCAGCTTCCCCTTTACTTGAATGGTATGCACCGTGAGCCTCTGGCACCCATGAGTAACACAAACTGTAATCATTGGTGCTGACGGACCCAGGGTGCTTCCCAAATCAACAGGAGGCTTCATATATCATAGGCTATATGGGGAGGGATATACTTTGTGAAATTAAAGGCAATTCACTTAAGAGTGCCCCCAGCCAAACTGTGGAGCCTCTACTCTTCACTGAAAAATACTCCAGCCCAGGTACCTTTCCTCTGAGCACTGCACCACCACCTTCAAAGGATTTCCCAGGAATCTCTTGTAGCTGTTACAGTAACATCAAAAAATGAGTGTTATAAAGTAATAAAAATATAATGTAGTGTTGCCCTGCACTGGTAAAACTGGTGTGTTTGCTTCAGAAACACTATTGTTTATATAAATCAGCTGCTGTGTAGCAATGGGGGCAGCCATTCAAATCAGAAAAGGCTCAGGTTACACAGCAAATAAACTCTGTAGAACATAATGGTGTTATCTATTATTCACTATTTAACCTGTGCCCTAGCAACCATGCACAGGAATGTACGTGGTTAAGCTCCGCCCTCCAGGAGACAGGACACTTGAAAAAGAAATTAAGGGGATACGCTAGGCCCAGCTTTACCCCTACACAGTACTGGTTTTTGTTCTGCTTCTAGGAGGTTGGATCACGATGTCTCTAGTGAGACCCTGAGAGGAACTCATCAGTCAGGGATTAGCACTGACGCCGGGGGATACCAGGAGCAGAGCTTCCTGTTTCCTTTGCCTGTAATTCCCCCCCCCCCCCTATGTAGGATAACCCAGTAAGGTCTTTATCAACCACCCAGATAGATGCCTGCAAGCTAAGCATAAGGTCTGGCTGCTGAGGCAATGGAGTGAGTTTACTGATCGGGTCTAAAATTTTCTTAAAAAACAGGCACTGAATGAAGGCAAACTTCCACCAGGCAGTCAGTTGAAAGTAAAAGGAGTTTTATTGTGTCCAAAGCCTTACGTGTTTCATCTTAAACACATAGGGGCAAATTTACTTAAGGTCGAATATCGAGGGTTAATTAACCCTCGATATTTGACTGCCGAATTGAAATCCTTCGAATATCGAAGTCGAATGATTTACCGAAATTCGTTCGATCAAATGATTAAATCCTTCGAATCGTTCGATTCGAAGGATTTTAATCCATGGGCCTATGGGGACCTTCCCCATAGGCTAACATTGACTTCGGTAGGTTTTAGGTGGCAAACTAGGGGGTCGAAGTTTTTTTTTTTTAAAGAGACAGTACTTCGACTATATTGAATGGTGGAATAGTCGAACGATTTTTAGTTTGAATCGTTCGATTCAAAGTCGTAGTCGAAGTAGCCCATTCGATGGTCGAAGTAGCCAAAAAAAACATTCGAAATTCGAAGTTTTTTTCCTCTATTCCTTCATTCGAGCTAAGTAAATGGGCCCCTTAATCATAGACCTCTCAGGTCTCTCTGGTTCTAACACTGCACTCCCTTCTGATCTCCTGCTCCCCCCACTCCTGCAGCAGCCTCGGCACTTGGGAAGATTGATCATTCACCGATATGCATTTTGAGAGCGCTGCACGTAGATTTCTGCCTTGCCCATTAGAAATAAAGATAGAATTCTAAAATGTAGCCAAACCTGTAGCCTGATCGCTTTGGATCTGGATAGACAGTAGCAAAGTTGAAATGAGTTCCTTTTTTCCGAGCATCTGGGTAAACTTCTTTAACTAAGCTTGTTAATTCCTTGAGAGTGGCATCCATCCTACAGACAATAAAGCAAAAAAAATAAATTAACATTAAATAAAATATACTAATAAGACCAAAGTTCACTAATTGCATATAATGAAAAATGCACAGCAGATAAGGCAACAGTGGGAACCAAATACCAAACCTGAGCTCAGGAAGACACTTCCATAATATCTTTAAAAACTACGGTGGCCTAGTGGCTCAAATCAGAGTCTTATCAGATTTTGCAGAGCAGTAACCGTGGGTAACAGCAAAGCTTACTATAAGGCTGCTGAACCAGGGTAGTGTACTCTGTAAGTCTGAAGCAGAGCAGGAATAATCACATTGTCCTTACAGGATCTATTCCCCTTTATATGTATCACTAATGTATCTCACCAGGTGTAGATCTGTAGCTCACTGGATGGCACGTTTCCCCGAGAAAATTCATCCATCCTATGATGTCTCCCATTATTTGTTGTGAAAACCCTCAAGAGAAGAGGGCAGGTCTAGAAAGCAAATGGCAACGGTTAAATTAAACTGTAATTGCTGCAGTGTCAGTATGGGATGGGTTTCTGAACACTAGACTGGATGGTGGATATTTGGGACTTGGCAGGTTAATGGAAAAGTAAAGCCTGACAAAGAAGTAGCTAGAAATGCTGTACATTAGGTTTTGTGCTTCTGTACCAGCCCAAAGCAACCACAGCCCTTTAGCAGTAAAGATCTGTGTCTCCAAAGATGCCCCAGTAGCTCCCCATCTTCTTTTCTGCTGATTCACTGCACATGCTCTGTGCTGCTGTCACTTACTGAGCTTAGGGACCCACTCACAATATACAGTACACATAGAATAGAAATGTCACAATATAAGGCTGATTAGTAATTACTTGGCAGCTCATACACCTGTGCATTGGAATGTAATAATCAGCCTTGTAGCATCAGCCTATATAACCGGAGAAACTAATTGTCTTCTTACCAATTGCCCAGAGCCCACTGAGCATGTGCAGTGCCACCGACCCCAACACATCGCAACATGATGAGCAGCTTTGAGGGCATGGGCCATTGCTGTTACAGAAACGCTGAACTGCTGGTGCTTTTAAGGGGTTGTTCACCTTTAAATTAACTTTTAGTATAATGTAGAGAGAGATATTCTGAGACAATTTGCAATTGGTTTTTATTATTTGTGGTTTGTGACTTCTTTAGCTTTTAATTCAGCGGCTCTCCAGTTTGCAGTGTCAGCCATCTGGTTGCTAGGGTCTGATTTACCCTAGCAACCATCCACTGATTTGGATAAAAGACTGGTATATGTATAGGAGAGGACTGAATAGAAATGTGAGTAATGAAAAAGTAACAAAACAGAGCATTTGTTTTTTATTTGGAAGCTGGAAAAATTCGTAACAAATATTTCAAACACTATAAAAAAAAGAAATAATGAAGACTAATTGAAAAGTTGCTTAGAATTAGCCTTTCTATAAGGGTAAGGCCACACGGGGAGATTTTGTCGCCTGGCGACTAATCGCCTTTTGAGCGACTATCTCCCAGTGAGGCAACTTAGGCGACTATTGAAAACGCATCGCCGCGTTTGCATTATCGCAGGCGACTTTGCATTGTAGCCTATGGGGAAAAACGCTGAGGCAGTTCGGGGAGATAGTCGCTCAAAAAACGAGGCGATTAGTCGCCAGGCGACAAAATCTCCCCGCATCTCCTCGTGTGGAGTAACCCTAACAAACTAAAAGGTCCTTTAAGTTAAAATATTAGCTTTCCTTGCCCTGCTCATTTTTAGGGTTTACTTCTCCTTTAACTACTCAAAAGCCGAGTCGTTTCTGCTGAGAGACCCCAGTGTGTATTTCAGTCACATGACGTGCAGTGTATTGTGGAAAGACAAGTCTAATTAAGCCTGTGACTGTATCTGAGCAAAGACCTGTGAGACTCCCCCATACAATCCACTCTAATAACCCGCCCCGTTACCTTCTCCCTATCTATGGGCTTCTCCGGTTCTTTTTTTATCTCCTCCTGCGTCACCCGCGATTCCACCGCCATCTTCTCCAGTTTCGCCGTGAGAGCCAGCTTTAGCGTTGTACACAACTACAAACAGCGCGGAATCCAACGCTCGGCACTCGGGCGACTATAACTTCCGGCGCGTGCGCTTACGTCATCAAATCAGGCCGCCGCACAACGAGGAAGGCCCTGGCGGCGGAAACAGGAACGATACTGCCCTCTAGTGTTTGTGTGTGTAACTGAGCGTTTAAAGATACACGAGTAATGGAGGATTTTGCCCGGTAGCGATCATTTGTGGGGTGGTGGGTTGTTTTAAAAGGTACAGTTCTGAAATGATGCGCAAATTAGCGCTCACTGATATTCTCTGCTGCGTTTAATGCCCTTAAAGGGGTTGTACGCCTTTTAATCACCTTTCATTATGACGTAGAGAGTGATATACTGAGAAAATTTGCAGTTGGTTTTCATTTTTTATTATTTGTGGTTTTTGAGTTATTTAGCTTTTAATTCAGCAGCTCTACAATTTCAGCAATCTGGTAACTAGGGTCCAAATGACCCTAGCAACCATACATTGATTTGAATAAGAGACTGGAATATGAATAGGAGAGGAGCTGAATAGAACAGTGGTTCTCAACCTTCCTAATGCCGCGACCATTTAAAGGGGACCCGTCACCCAAAAACATTATTCAAAATCCTATTTTATCACATAAGTCAAGCAAAATAAACTTTAATTACACTATATAAATTATTTGAATCTTGTTTCCTTCAGTCTGGGAACTCATAATCATAGCAAGCAGGCAGGAGCCATTTTGTGGACACTGTTATTAAGACAAGTCTTGTATCATCTCAGAATCTTGTTTGTGCACCAGAATGGGGGACCTGATGTCCATCCCCATGCCCTGGTTACACAATTAAATGGTGAAGAGAACGGGGGAATGTGGGGAGAGCAGTGACATCTAGGAAGTGCTGAATGGAAAGTGAAAGTAATTGCCCAGGGCATAGAGGAGGGGCAGACAATATTTGATTGACGGTTGAGATATTTAAATGAGCTTACAACAGCTATGAATGCTTTAATAAAAAATAGAAATTGGATTTCATGTTTAATTTGAAAAGGACTTTTATTATACAGATTTTTGTGTCTGGGTGACAGGTCCACTTTAATACAGTTCCTCATGTTGTGGTGACCCCCAACCATAAAATTATTATAAAACTACCCTTGGCAGCAATAATCATCAAATGAAGATATCTGCTAAAAGAATGCTGAGTTCCTTGTTCAACGTCTTCGAGTTATAATGGAAAAGCCCCTGCAGCCATGATAATAGCTTAGCCCTACTACAACAATTGAACTATACGCGTTCGGATTTAAAGGGGTGGTCTGCCAGTCCCCAGGAGACAGAGAGAGAGCCTTCCTTGTTCTAAAGGAGAATGTTCCATTTCCTAGCCCAGAGGAGGTTCTAGACTGAGTGCCGCGGCTATTGGGTGACCTGCACTGTTTGAGAGGTGGGTGTGCGCCGGGCCGCGGTCATCCTCCCATATGAACCAAAGAAGGAAGCCCAGAACTGCGCTAGTTGCCCTCAGCCTCACTCTCATTCTAATTTCTCAGAGGGATTCCGGGAGTTGTAGTTAAAAGCCCCCGGTTGCTCGGTACGGGGGATCACGGGCCTCGTCTGTATGAGATGTTACCGATACCCGAAGCATGGCAATCACAGAAGCTTCCCTGTCCCAAAGTCCCATGGGCCCAGGCACCCCATGCAAGACAATACTCACCTCCTATAGACCGGCCTTGGATCACTTTCCCTCGGGCCGCTACGCGCTGGATGTGCGACCGGTCCCCCTGTTCTCATTCAGATCCCTTACTAGGGTTGCCACCCGGCCGGTATTTTACCGGCCTAGCCGGTAAAACACCTGCCAAAGTCGGGGCCGGTATTACAAATTTACCGGCAATGCAGTTGCCGGTAATTTGTAATATCCTTTAAAAAAAGCCCTTGGCCTGCCCCCATTTGCGCAGAACTTACCTTTTTTGTAGTCATCTTCGCATCGCCACGATGTTGCTCCGCCCCTTTTTGTGTCGCGCTGCGTAGTCCCACCCCTTTTTGCATCATGGCCCGCCTCCTTTTTGTACCGGCCCCCCACCGGACGGTTATTTTTTTCATTAAAGGTGGCAACCCTATCCCTTACCCAGAAGGAGGCCCTCTCTTTGCCGCTTGGGTCCGGGTTGTGGTACAAGGCCTGATATACCGTCTGCAGCCCGGGCTTCCCCTCCTTATCTTGCTTTTTGCTCAAAAGAGAGAACCCTCTGCCCAGGTTTCATAGAGATTATACATCATTCCTGTCAGTCCCTGCCCCAGTGGAGCTTGCAATCTAAAGTTCCTATCCCATTCATACAAGGGACAAGGTTATCAGGAGCCAATTAATGCGTCTGTATGTTTTTGCAGTGTGGGAGCACTGGGAGGAAACCGTAAGAATCCCATGGAAAGCATGCTGGGAGTTGTAGTCTAGCAATGTCACAGTTGGAATGTTTTTCTCCAGCTTTTCAGGTCCGATGGAGTATCCTCCAATGAGAAACCTGCCGGCCTGGGTCTCTGCACTATTCCATTATAAGTTATATTAATGTTATTACGACATCTGCTAGATAACATGATGTAGCTCAGGTATGGTCAGTCCTCACAGCCAAATCCTTTTGTATCTGTAGGGTTAACACCTGCCAAGTCCGGGGTTGATAATTTGTAATACCCTTAAAAAGCCCTTGGCCCGACCCCCAATTTACTCCGCCCCTTTTGCATCACATTATGTGGCTCCTTTAAGTTTCCTTTACAGGGGAAAAAACACCCAGCCTTTCTTAATAAGCAGCCCCCCTTCAGCTGCCCATAGGGTGAACACATATAATGATCACTCTGCATAGAGATACATAAATAACGTCTTCATTAAAATAGAGGGTTAAAGGGGTGGTTCACCTTTGAGATAACTTTTAGTATGATGTAGAGCAGTGATCCCCAACCTGTAGCTCGTGAGCAACATGTTGCTCCCCAAACCCTTGGATGTTGCTCTCAGTGGCCTCAAAGCAGGTGCTTATTTTTGAATTCCAGGCTTGGAGGCAAGATTTGGTTGTATAAAAACCAGATGTACTGCCAAACAGAGTCTCCTGTAGGCTGCCAGTCCACATAGGGGCTACCAATAGCCAATCACAACCCTTATTTGGCTCCATCCAGGAACATTTTTCATGCTTGTGTTGCTCCTCAACTCTTTCTACATCCGAATGTTGCTCATGGGTGAAAAAGGTTGGGGATCCCTGATGTAGAGAGTGGTATTCTGAGACAATTTGCAATTGTTTTTTGTTTTTTAATATTTAAGGTTTTTGAGTTATTTGACTTTTTTTTTCAGCAGCTCTTCAATTTGCATTTTAAGCAATCTGGTAGCTAGGGTCCCAATTCCCCTAGCAACCATGCACCAATTTAAATAAGAGACTGGAATATGAATAGGAGAGGCCTGAATAGAAGGATCAGTAATAAAAAGTAACAATAACAATACATTTGTAGCCTTACAGAGCATTTGGTTTTAGATGGGGGCACTGACCCCCATTTGAAAGCTGGATAGAGTCAGAAGTAAAAGGCAAATAACTATAAAACTATAACAAATAAATAATGAAAATCAGTTGAAAAGTTGCTTAGAATTGGCCATTCTATAACATACGACAGTATCCCTTTAAAGGTGAACCACCCCTTTAAGAGGAAAAGGTTTGATGACAACGCTATTGAGTCCAATATGTTTGTGCCGTGGGGAATGTTCACGCAGTTGTCAGTCAGCAAGAGAATTCTACGAGGGTTAGTGAGTCCCCTGTGGGGGAGTGAAATGTTGAGCAAAATAAAATAAACGTTTAGAAGACTAATTCGGTAAATCCAGAAGTGCCATTCTTCTGCACTGATATATATATATACACACGCACACAGTATATATAAAAGTGACTGAAAAACATGAAGAGAATAGTCTGCCGCAGGAAGCTGTAACCTCATCTTATCACTTTAATGGAAAACATATGCAAGAAAACCCTTTATAAATAGACTGTAGTGTTTATTTACACTTCTTCTCCACCCAACAACTGTTGTTTGCATAATAAAAGAAGATGTAACTGCAACTGAAAGCACAATCTGTCTGTTCGTAGCAACTGCCTGGGCCTAGAGGAGCACAGATAAAGGGGAGGCATGTCGCCCAGCCTCATGTGAGGAACGCCGGAGTCTGGGAGCTCAAGGCCTCTGACCCCTCCAGATCTGATTGTACTTGCCTGCGATCCTGGGGGGAGTGGGGAAAATACCTGCCCATGTTTCCCGTCTCCCTTTGCGCAAGATTCTGAAGTGGGTGTGGGCAAGCACAAATGCAGGAGGGTGGTGGTTAATGCCGGCCTCGGGGCGCCCACCGCAAAAATCCGTCCCTGAGAACTGCGCTTTTTAGCGATTTCATATTGTTTTCATTTTTCGTACAATATTTCCACTCAGTGGCGAAACTAGAGAGCACTGGACCCCCCCGGCAAAAAAAAAATCTTCATAGGGGCCCTCGCACTCCGATCCCCATCCTCCCGCCCACTTCCCGCCTCTGCTTCACCCACATCCCGCACTTACTCCGCCCACTCCCAACTGACTTGCTTCCCCCTTCCTCGCTGGTAAGATAGAGCGGCTGGGGAGTAGGGTTTTTTTTATTATCTATAGAAGAAGCAGACCCCACAGTAGGGTTGTCACCTTTTTGCCCAGTGCAACCTGGGCAGGGGGCTGGGCCATGATGCGACGGGGGCAGGGCTATGACGCAGCAACTGGCGATTGGCCGGTCGCTGTGTCAATCATAGGTAATCCTGCCCAGCTTCCCTAATTTGGAAAACCGGGTAGACTTGGGCAGGTGGCAACCCTACCCCTGCGGGTTCTGCTTCCTCTATAGTTACACCACTGTTTCCACTCTCCCAGGATCTTTGTAGACTCCAGAGCAGCCCCTCTATACGTCAGGCACATTCCTCCCCGTGCAAGGCATGTTGTTGGAAAGCAGAATTTGTCTGAAAGAGTGCAGCAGGCAATCAGCCGCCATGCCATACATCATTTCCCAAACACTGGCTAAACCATTGCACAAGATCCCATATCAACATCATGTGCTCGGGGCTGCTGAAACCCGGGTCCCCCAGGAGAGGAGCTGAGAGCAGCACAGCAAATAAAAGTGATGGATGCAACGTGCCAGGGAGACAATGTGGAATTCATTAGAGCTCCTCTGTTGCTCCCCTGTTGCTAGGAGCCTGTGCGTATAGGAAAGTCTGTTGCGCTTCAGCTGATGTGCAATCATGGCTGGAATGGGAGGCAGCCCGCAGGAAGTTCCTTATTCATGTAAAACAGCTTTATGGAGACACATTCCCTCCGTGAATTCACTGCCAATTTGACCTTTCAATTCATGAACAAAATCTCATTGTTACAAATGAATGAATTGGATGTTTTAGCTAATGTGCAATAAAGCAGGTGTGGGGGGTAAATTACCGTCAGGGGCTGTCACATGACTTAGTGCCATAGTTAGACCCCAGCAGGAATCCCTGGAGTACATGTAATGCAATGGAATGTATTAAGAAGGGCCACACCATGACTGCATTGCAAGTAATTACAGAAACTGCAAGAATTCATTAGACAATTACTAGCCAAGCAGATTGCCCATTCCAGGGGTAGAATTCACATGGGATTAATCTCACATTACAAGTCCCAGCAAAAAAACCCTATAGCCCTTCCATGGTTTAATATTGTTTTAAAAAAAAAAAAAGCCTTCCTACTGATCCATACCTCCCAACATTTTGGAAACAGAAAAAGGAAAAAAAACTGTTTTTGACCACGCCAATTTTTGAGACCACACCCCCTAATTACCATGTCCATTTTACAAAATTTGGTAGGTTATGAAAGTTTGTAAACATTTCTATGGTTTTTATATGTTATTACAGTTTTGCTAATGAAGGTGAATGGCACTTGAGTCTTCATACTTATCTAAAACTGTTACAGAAGTATCTAAAGTATGTATTCTGGGCTCTCTGCCAAGAGCCAATTAAGTTAGAAACTTTGCATCTCAGTTGTGAGGTATACTTACCCCCCTTTACCATTACCATATACAGATGACTGGTACGGGTGCAGGCTACAGACCAGAGCCTCCCCACCTCCTTACCATTCTGCTTGCACATGCATCCTCCAAATGCACAAACAGAAGTGTAATGGGACCCCCATTCCCTCAGGTTCCCCTGGGCTCCATTGCAGTATAGTTATACCACTGAACCCTTTCCTTTGCTGATGTGAAACAACCCTTCCTCTGCTTACATTTGAAATGATTTCCTGTCGCTTGAAGGGTTGATGGAAGCCATGGCCAATAGCTCCATGGTAGAATCATTTTAGGGTCCCTCTGAAAATTGGGAATACGATTTTTTCATGATCAGATATGGGCCCCATGTACCTCGCTGGACCCCCAGCAACCTGCTTCCTCTGTATTACAAGCCGGACATAAAGGTGACTTGTCATTTACTGCTACAGGTCTGAATCCGAGAAACTGATGTGCCAAAATGTTGTCAAATTATACACAACTATACTGAGCTATGGCGTATGTTGGTGCTACATAACTGAACCTCTGTGCTAATTAGACCTCTTACCATATTTAAGTAGAAAAACAGTTTCAGGATAATTCCTGTGGTCTGGCAACAATCCACAATGTTAGGTGGTCTACAGAAGTATGTGTTTCCCTCCCCCAAGAAGATGCGATACAGGGGGGGGGTACAGTTATGTGAGATTAACATTCATGGCACAAAGAAAAGTTTCAATAGAACAAGAAATTGTGCAAAGCAATAAGCCACACGGGCTCAAGTCCTGCAGAGGGTCGGGTACCCACCAGTTACCCACAAAAAAAAGCGGCCACCCTGCGGAGGATTTTCAGGTGCGGGTCTCATCTAAATTTCTTATCTTATGTAATATTGTCTATATTTTACTCCTTTCAAAGTTTTACAGTCCTGTCCACTTTTGATGATGTCACTTCTGGTTTGCAGCACGATCACTTCCTGTTTGATGGTGGTCAGCGGGTTGCGGGTCGGTTTGTGGATAAGGCAGTTGCGGGTCCGAGTGGGAAAATATGCGGGTTGTGATTCAGGTTGCGGGTAGGGGGTCTTAGAAATTGGTTTTGCGTAGGGGTTGCCACCTGGCTGGTATTTTACCAGCCTGGCCGGTAAAAATGATGGTTGATTCTAATGTTATTTATAGGGAAAAAAGATAAATATATAGGAAGGCCGGTATTTTTTTACAGAAAAGGTGGCAACCCTAATTCCACGCAGGACTCTAACATGGGCTGCCAGGCAATATTAATTCATTGGAGGACTGGGACCCAATCTGCAACGTTGGTAACAACCCGTGGCCCCCAGAGTGTTGGAAAAGAACACACCGGCACATCATGGGTAATGCTAGCAGGAAAAGCCTTGCTCGTTTATTGCGGATTGGTCCATGTTCTTGGGGGGGGGTCTCCTCTAAGAAGGCAGAATACATGTACCCCTAGAAAGAATCAAATAAGATACTTCCCTAAGCAATAAGCCTATATCTTTTATTAGATATTCTGTGTACTTAATTCTGGATAACGGAAACCACTCAACCTATAAAACTGCATAAATGTTTCTTTACATAAATGTTTCAATTGGCAATACATTTAGATGCACTGAATCCGCTGCCCTTGGCATTCATCCTCATAAAGCAGATTCAAGGGCCAGATTATATTATAATGATGGAGTCCTGCAATAAAGTCTTCAGTGCCCTTGACTAGACAACCATGGAGAAGGCACCCGTCTACCTGCTCAAGAGCGTCTCCTTCTGGGCCAGAAAGTAAACAGACAGTGTAATTGGGGTAACTGAAACTGGACATACATGCGACAATATTGACTGCCAGTTCTGAGAAAGCGAGCAGATATTGGTCTCTATTTGAGGGAAAAAAACTTCCTTGATTGATATTTTAACTTGAATTCAGATGTTGATGGAGTTAGTATTTGTAAGTTTTTCTTTTTTTTTTTAATCTATCAATGTTATTAATTTTTGAAAATAACATGCTATTGTACCTATTACAGCACATCCTCTGGGTCTGATTAAAATTTGCTGTCATACTGATTTTTCTTGTTTATGTGAAAATCAAATAAAATATTTTAAACCAGATATTGATGGGGAAGGCTGGACAATGCAGTTAGGTGGGGTCTGCATGGGGCCAATGATGTTATCCTCTCCCGATGAGTCTGATGATTCAATCAGCCCTGTTTTTGGGTGGACTGGCATTGAAATGTTTAACAGTAATTTATATAAATTCTGCTTTAAAATAAAATTTTTTCCTTCTGAATAGGGATGCACCGAATCCACTATTTGGGATTCAGCTGAATCCCCGAATCCTTGGTGAAAGATTCTGCCGAATTCCAAACCGAATCCGATTCCCTATTTGCAAATTAGGGGCAGGAAAGGAAAAAGTGGAAAAAAATCTTCTTTTGTGATGAAAAATTACATGATTTCCCTACCTGCCCCTAATTTACATATGCAAATTCGGATTCCGTTCGGCACAAGGATTCGGCTGAATCCTGGATTCGGTGCATCCCTACTTCTAAATCATTAGAAAGCAATGGCAAATATGTACTGCGACAGCTTTAAACGTATAACAACTAAATAAACTCCCTCTCTTAACATTTGTCTCATTTAGGGTGGTTTGCCGAAAAGCCGGAAGCGCTATTCTCCCAGGAAGAGTAGCTTACTTGGTAAATATCCCCTGCTGAATAGCCTTAAAAGAATGCCCTGAGCCCAAGGAACACATCCCACAATTGTTGATATTGGTGACTGTAATTGCAAAACGTTTCTATTCACTCCTGGAATGTCACAGGCTCACATTCCTAGCATTCTTACCCATTGTGCTTCCATTCTGGGCCTGAATGGGTTACAGTGGCAATAATGTTTGTTTTAATCTATTTAGAAACCGAGGGCTGAATTGGAGAGGGGGCCCCCCAGTCACATGGGGCATGGGGGGGTTGTATGAGGAAGGAGGTTCAGGAAATGATGCGAGTGAAACAATGGCTATAGTGTACACGCGTCTTGCTTAAGGCTCTGTTTTCAGACTTCGCTGGCCAACTGATTCGACATGGCCGTGAACAGGAAAAAAGTCAAAACGGTTATGTAATTGCCGAAACCGACTGCAAAATCTGTTGAGGTTATGCTGAGCAACAATAGAACGTATTCATGGAGGATGAGGCATAAATTTACCCCTGTGACTGGTCCTGAATTTCCCAAATCTGGGGGAAGACCGGCCTATGACTTGTCGAGGAACTATCTCGGCACATCAACCAAAAAAAGAATGTGATGGATACTGCCCCCCTGGAAAAGAATGATTTGCTCCCCCCAAAAATGTTTTAATTATCCATTCAATCAGTTCATATACATTCAATAAACCATCTCCACTTGTAAGGAAGTCATAATAGGATAACGATGCCAGAGAGTTACAATATATATATGATGTCTAATGTAAGAATCTTTGCAGCAGGGGATACCTTATTCCATATAACATTCCTCATAAGAGTTTCTGCTGTGTGTGGTAAAGTCCCGCAGCGGGTCACGGGTTACCCGCAAAAACCTGAGGTACCCTGAGGGTATAGACGCGGGTCGGCGGTTCTGTGGGTTTGCGGGTTTGCGATTTTTACTCCTTTTTTCTGATCACGGCTACTTCCGATGATGTCACTTCCGGTTTACAATGACAGCACTTCCTGATTCCGATGATGTCACTTCCGGTTTACAATGACAGCACTTCCTGATTCTTGATCAGCGGGTTGTGGGTCCAGGTTACTGATAATCTACTTGCGGGCCGGGTCGGGTACCGGGTCCAAGCGGGTATGAATGCGGATTGCGGGTCCGGGTTGCATATTGCAGGTTGATGATACGGGTTCCAAAAAATGGACCCGCCCAGGACTCTAGTGTATGGGGACCAATGTACATAGTATAAGAAGTAGATAAAGATTTTAGGAGCTGGAGGGCTGCTTTATTTATACATAAGGAAAGTGCTTTGGAACGGGGAGGCCTATTTATCAACAATCCCATTAAAGGGGTTTAGAGGTTTTTGAAACTATGATAAATATTTCTTTAAAATCACGAAAGCCTTGTTATTTATTAAAAGAGGTCCAATAGGAACCACGCAGTCCCCATTGACTTCTATAGGACCTTGACTGCTGTTACTTGCCAAAGTTTTGTATTAGTGCTTTTGTTGGTTTTTACATGTCGAAATTTTAAGCGCTTTAGAGACATTTTTAAAAAGACTAATGAAAAAACCTAGAAATTGGAATATTATTAATTAAGCCCCTTAGTTTCATATGAAGCATAAGACTTAAGGTGGCCATAAACGGGATTTAATTGTGTGAAACGACTGATTTTAGCACAATCCAATAAAATCTACCTATTGCTACATTGATGGGGTGCAAACAATCGTATTGTTCCGACAAAATCGTCCTAACAGTCGATCAGACAGGTTTCAATTGTTTTGACGTGAGTCGATTGGTCAGTGGATGGTACAGTCAGATAATCATTGTTAAACGATCTTTCACTGCGCATGTCTTCTGCGAAAGTAAACAAAGGGACAGACAGCCATCGGTTTAAATATGTGAGATCTTGCAGCCTGCACGACAAACTGCAAAAGTCTCCTCGTATATCGTTCTTTCAAACGATCGGTAAGGCAATAAGATCATTCAAAGAGAGCCAAAGGAGCAAATTTATTAAAGGGCAAAGTGGGCTTTTCTAGCAAAAATTCCCCATAATGAAAATTCGCAGGGACATTGGCAATTTATTAAAAAGTGAAGAGGACAATTTGTTAGAGAAAAAGCTCAGCACTAGAGAAGTTTCACGACATTTTCCCAGGCGAATTTTCGCTTAGGCAAACAATCATTACTCCGCAAATTTATAAAGTGTGAAATTTCAAATAACTTACCCTTGTCGCCAGAGTCTGTTTCACAAGGTTATACCTGGCGAATTGATAAGATCAAGCTACATCCTCAACAATCTTATTATGTCCGTGTCATCATATCCTGTATGCCAAAAAAATTATAAAAAAAATACAAAACTGGCAGTTTTTCATATTTTAATGTGGGATTATGTTTAAATGTTGTAACTGTTAAATATATTTTTTTTAAATGACGAAGTTGCACAAAGTGTGATGGAACCTTCAGAGGCGAAAATTCGCCCTTTAGTAAATTTGCCCCTAAATCTGCCCGTGTATGGCCACCTTTACTCTCGTGAATTTATTTGTTAGTTTATATACAAATATAAGCCAACATTTTGGGGGTATATTTATCAAAGAGTGAAGTTAGAGATCACCACAGTCCTCTAGAGTGAAATTCCGCCACTCTCCATTCATTTCATGTGATTTTGAAAGGCGTATTTATCAAAGGATGAACTTTCACTTTCACCCATTGATAAATACTCTATTAACGATTCCATAGAAATGAATGGAGAGTGGTGGAATTTCACTCTAGAGGACTGTGGCGATCTCTAACTTCACTTATTGATAAATATACCCCTTTGGGTTTACCCCTACACTGTTGTTTTAGGTAGAGGCGTCTGCTCTGTTCTACATGTATTTCAGGTGTCTCCAGAAGAAATGTTGTGTATAGGAAAAAAAAACCTTCACTGAAATACACAGGTGAGGTATCTGTTATCTTGAAACCTAGAAAGCTGCAAATTATGGGAAATCCAAAAAGCTCCAAATTATGGGAAGGCCATCTCCAATAGTCTCATTTAAGTCAAATAATTCCAATTTTTTTTTAATTATTTCCCTTTTCTCTGTAATGATAAAACAGTATTTTGTACTTGATGGTAACTAAGCTGCATGATTCCATGTTGGTGGGAAAACAATCCTATTACATTTATTTAATGATTTTTTTTTTTGTCGACTTAGGGGCAGATTTCAAAGCTCACCACAGAAAATTCACCCACTTATTTCATTCCTAGGGGATTTTCAGGAGTATATTTATCAATGGGTTAGAGTTCACTACTTGATCCAAATTATGGAAAGAGCCCTTATCTAGAAAACCCCAAGTCCCAAGCATTGTGGATAACAGGTCCAATACATCAGTAATGAAAATTCGAGTGGCAGATCTAAAGCTATAGTTCCCATCATTCTATAAAAAACACCCCTGCCATAAAATATAAGGATTTGAAAAGCCACTAGTGAGTTCCATGACTACCCTAAACATGGATGCAAAAGTAGGGGCAACCAATTCAGTTACATTCTCCAGCACCATCCCAGCTACTATAGGTTGCGGGATCAGTGATCCAACCCCACCATGACTGCATAGCTGAGAAGTAGTGATCCCCAATATTATTTTTATATCCCCACTGTAATGGTGCTTACCCAAGCGATGGTCACAATGTGCAGTGTCAGACTGGGACACCAGGGGCCCACCCAAAAACCTTTGACTAGGGGCCCACCAATTAATCTTAGACGAGGGGTCCACTCTTAGTAGTATTATTCTTCCTCTCCTCACTCAACCTCTATTCTCCTAGTCTCTTTTCTTTACATACTATAATCTATTATTCCATCTATTTATCCTCTTTGTTCTCATAGAAATAGGGAATGGTAATTAAATAGGCCAAATGTTTAGCAGCATAAGGGCCCACTGACACCTTGGCCCACCGGGACTTTTCCAAGTATCCCGGTGGGCCAGTCCCACACTGACAATGTGCATGAGTGGGTTCAGCCTCTTCAAGATTCGCAGTGGGGCCTTGTGCACAGGATTTTTCATTCCAGCATGCGTCAAAATGTCCGCAATGTACCAAAAACATCATGCTGCCAGTGTGTCCCTATGTTTGGAGCTATTTTTGCCCTTTAAAATACACTGGGGGTCATTTATAAACACTGGGCAAATATGCACCTGGGCAGTAACCCATGGCATACAATCAGTGATTAGCTTTTTCAGCCAGCTGCAAGCTGAGCACTGAAAGCAATCATCTGATTGGTTGTCATGGGTAACTGCCCAGGTGCAAATTTGCCCAATGTTTACAAATGAAAGATTTTTACTAGTGTTCCTGTATTCCCTATCCTGATCTGATTCCTGTTGTGACCATTGGCCTGATAACTAACTGAGAACATGATGGCAATTGTACAAAAGTTTTGTCAGACAAATAGTAGTGACAGTCACCCATTGATATCATCAGATAGGCAATACATGCAGAGATATTATCGTTAGCTGACAGTAATCTTCTTACCTGTCCGATCGACTAAACGACTGATCACCATGGTACGAAAAATGCCAAGGCAATCCACACTTTGTTCAAAAATGAAGGTCTGCAGGTCTTCCTCCCAAACAGAGCATAAAGGCCTGTGCAAATGGCCAATGGCATCCTGCATTGTAAATGACACCTTATGAGTGTAAAGCCTTTCCTTCTTGCAAACAACACAAAGTCATGTGATGTGTTAGCAGTGTATTGTTCATGCTGAAATCAGCCAGTCAGAGGAGGTGAGATCTGTCAGTGACTCACAGCATGAGTGTGTTAAAAAAAAAATGTTAGGTTGAGGAATTCTCATACAAAAGCTGTTTGTAAATCAGATTTATTTCACATCCAATAAAGTTTAAGTCCTGAAATTCACTGGCCAATGTCAGCCCCAGACCGGTAGCAGAATCATCTTCTTATCATCTTCAGCAATCGAGTCCGGAAGCCTTGTCTTGGCTCCGGCATGAACACACCCAATGATTTTTGGCAAAGAAACGCAAGACTTTGCATTTTTAGCTGAAATCTGCGGAATGTGTTCATGCCAGAGCTAACACACGGCTTCTGGATGCGAAGAGAAAACTCTCTGCTAGTGATCAGGGGCTGAAATCGGCCTGTGGATTTCAGCCCCATCTGGCCCTAGCCTAATGGTTTTCTAAATAGTGATGCTACATCTACTTAAGGCTATGGGCAGACAGAGTGTTGGCTCCACTGCACTAGGTCTGGACTGAGATTTAAAACAGGCTCAAGCATTTCAAGTATTCAGAGGCCCAAACAGCCCTCTACAGGCCCAATAAATAGTAACTGTCTATGGCATCTTACAGCAGCCCCTCTGGCTTTTGCCAGAACCCACAGATTGCCAGTACAGGCCTGCGCTGCTCTCACCCTGAATATCTTGTTCAAGCTGAGAGAAGCAGATCCGGCCCATGCCTGATCTCCGCTGATTTAAATTAGATCCGCTTGTGTGCAGGCACATGCAGCAGAAATTGGTCTAAATACATGAAAGCAGGTATTTTTAGGCCAACCTCTGTTCCAGCCCACTACATGTGCCTTCATGCAAGTGGAAACGGTTCAAATGAATGTAGCTGGGGCACGGAGTAGATCCGCTTATCTCAGCCTGCAAAAAGGCTGAGAGCAGAAGTGCCAAGATCCATCTGCCTATAGCCAACTAACCAGACACTTTGGTCAGGGCAATATTTGTAGTACATGCGAACAGCAGAGACATGGTTGGGTGTGAGTGGTGGTGGGTGCCTAGGGGCGCAGCATCTTTAAATCGGCCGTAGATAGCCCAGCACAAATACCAGACCAAAGCTGAATGATTGTCCCATGTGTGTCAGCCTTGAGTCTACAAAAAGCTTGCAACAGCTGCAGTAATGCACAGACATTTCAGAGGCAGTGTACACACAGTCATTCTAGCCAGTCTGGAATAGAATAAAGTAACAATAGAAGTTTGTATGATTACTTATCAGCTATCTAACCTGGTTAATTGTACAAGTAAACAGTTTAGTGTAGGAACTATAGTAGCACATACAGTGTGGTTACATGTGTAAATAAGCCCTTAAACTAACTAATCACAATCCCATAAAGCAAATGAGTCAAAAACATAATGCTTGCTTAAGGCTAGTACGAAACGAGGGCTGAAATCAGACTACTGAAATGTGCAGGCTTGTGCCAACCCCTAAGTAGACAGTAACATCCGCTTCTGTTTTAAAGAAGAATCGTTGTGTCGGCTCCAACAAGAACATGCTCTGCTGATTTCGGTTTGAAAATGCGTTTCTTTGTCAAAATCAGCCGAGTGTGTTCACTCTTGAGCCAAACACTTAAAAATCAGGGGATGTAAAATGGAGGTTTCACTGTAAATGTTTCTAGTAACTGTTGATCAGTTCTGCACAGTTCAGTTCTGGAAGTTTGGACCATTCCTTCTTTCAACTTTGGGGTGGTTTTTGGCTTCCTCACATAATCTGCCTCCTTCAGATCCTTCCACAATATTCCTATAGGATTAATGGGGTTTTCGCCTTCCAACCCTTATTTTTTATTACTTTCTATCTTATATTTGTGACCATTTTTCTAATATTAAAGTTTACAGTTACATTTTTCACCTTCTTATGTCTTTCTAAAGCAGCTCTGGGGGGGGGTCACCAACACTATAAACTGTTCTAAGCAGCTATTATATAAATATTGATACAATAGTTGATAATATTCCACAGATGCTGATGTAACTAATGAAGCAAATTGTGCCAGACTGAAACACCAGAGACACAACATTAAGCTTCAATTTTGGAAAAAACAGTAAAATATAAAAAATGGAATCCAATTTAAAAAAAATATATTTATTTCTGTTGAACAATCTGAAAACAAGTGAACTGGAAAAAAAAAGTGTTTGGAAACAAACACAGGAACAAGAACTTTAACTTGGCCACCCCCAAAACACTATCTTTCATCTCCTTTTTAGCATTCTTTGGTGGATTGAATAGGGTTGCTGTGTTGCTGCGTAACCAACTTTCTCTCGAGTTTCAGTTCACAGAAGGATATCCTGACTTTTTTTCTGCAGAATTTGCAGGTTCAGATTTATAGTTGCATCAATGATGGCAAGCTGTTCTGGTCCAGAGGCAGCAAATCAGGCCCACACCATGATACTGCTACCGCCAGGGTTGGACTGGGGAGCCCGGGGTGTTGGCATGCTGTGCCGCGTGTTTGTGCGCACACAATGATTTTGCCGGAACTGCAAAAGGGAGGTTGCAGCATTAAGAAGCTTCTGAATCACGGATATAGGTGCGGATCTGGCCCAGTCCAGCCCTGGCCACCGCCATGTTTAACAGAGGTTTTTATGTTGGGAAGCAGTGTTTGCCTTTCGCCAATAGTCTTCTGAGCAAAGTATAAATGGGCACCATTTTTTTGGATAATAGTGGCTTTCTCCATGTACACCATTGTTGTTGTCATGTTCAGTATCCCAAAAGCCAGAACAAATGCCAAGGTTATGGTCACGGCTCGCACTTCTGCCTATAACAGCCACGGGAGGAGCCCGTCGCTACTCAGGTCTTAAAGTAAGGGGACCAAGGCGAGGGTTCTGGGCGGGCAAGGGAACCGGAGCATGTGACAGGAGGAACCAAACAGACAGCGCAGTACAGAATCAGGATCCAGAAGAGTAGTCAGTCAAGGTCAGTTCAGCAAAGGAACAGTAAATCAGATTAAGAGCACACCCAGGAACTGTCTCAGAATAGACCTACGAAGGGCAATAAGTCAGTGCAGAGAAGGGGGTTATATAGGCCCCCACTGATCACCTGTGGCCAGACTAGCAGCAGGTAAAACAAGCCATGCCTACTTGCAATTACAAGGATAGCAATAGCAGTGACCCAGAACCGTAGCTGTCTGCTCACATAGGGGCAAATTCACTAACCGGCGGAGTTGCGCCAGCGATGGGTTCGCTGCACTTCGCCTGGCGCTCTGCAAATTCACTAAAATGCGAAGTTGCGATCAGCGTAATGAAAGGTAGCGAAGTTGCGCTTGCGAAAATTCACCAGGCAAAGCGAAGCTGCGCTAGCGAAGGGGAATTTGCATACGGCAGGAACTTAAAAGTTTGAATGGATGTATATGTTACAGCAAATAGATAAAACTACACAACCCAGGGAACCTTAATAAATGCAAATAGAGAAGTTTTATTGCCCTACACATGTGCCCAGAGTATAGTTTCTGTGCCATATGTTATGAAAAGTAGGGGGGAAGCAGGGTACCCAAAAAAAAATTTTTCATCCTTTTGCAGCCTATCACCCATGAAAATGGAAAAGACGCCAATGTTTTTTGACTTTTTTTTTTTGAAGTCCTATCTACTCTATTGCACTTCGCCAGGTCTGAGCTGGTGAAGGCAAGTCTGGCGTAAGCTGTAACGTTCAGTAAAATCAACTTCTTAGTAAATTTGCGTAGTAACGATTTTTAGCCCTGGTGAAAATTCGCCTGGCGTTAGAGTGCGAAATTGCGCTAGAGTCTATCTCCTTCGCTAGCGTATTTTCGCCAGCGCCCAGTAGAAAATGGGCGAAGTATCAAACTTACTTAACGCTGGCGAATTTGCGCAAGCGTTCACCACTTCGCACCTTAGTGAATTTCCCCCATAGAGTAGAGGCAAGAGACAGCAGAATGTTACAGTTGTAAGAGAGGCCTTTAGTTCTTTAGAGGTTAGCCATGAGCATTACATACCTTGCTGTGACCTTTGTAAGTCAACCACTTGAGCTGCCTCAATTTGTGCCTTGTACAAAATCTGCCTGACAGAAGTTCAAACTCTTTAGAAATCATTTTGTGATTTCCATTGTTTGCTCCTTAAAAAAACTTCCAAGCCCCTGTGTTATTACAGGAAAACTTTACCCCCAAAATTAATATTTAAGCAACAGATCGTTTATTTCAAATTAAGTAACATATTAAAGAATCTTACTAAACTAGTATAGGGCCCTATAGGGATACAGGCCCTATAGAGTTAATCTTTTCACCATTTCCTTGGGTTATTGGGTAGATCCCTACCCAATAACCCAAGGAAATGGTGAAAAGATTAACTCTATAGGGCCTGTATCCCTATAGGGCCCTATACTAGTTTAGTAAGATTCTTTAATATGTTACTTAATTTGAAATAAACGATCTGTTGCTTAAATATTAATTTTGGGGGTAAAGTTTTCCTGTAATAACACAGGGGCTTGGAAGTTTTGTTACAAAATAACCTTTACAGTGATAGGCTGAGAGATTTGATGACACTGCTCTGACTCACTCCTATATAGTGTGTGCAGGGAGTGGCCTCTTCCTCTTTTGCCTCTGGATGTGATTCCAGCTGGATGTGCTCAGGGGGACTGAGTGCAATAGGCCCAGAAGAAGTCATGTGTCCAAGTCGGGGACCAGGCAACCCCGTGAATGAGGAATAGTCACACTAGGGCAGACTTGTCATAGTCTCTCTAGGAGAGAAAGGCAGAGAGGATAGAGAGAAAGAGCAGCTGAAGCTCCAACAAGGATTTGCAGTAAGGGAGTAGCTTCCCAGAGGCTCTGTGTGTTGCCTCCAGTCAGGGACCTCAGTGAAGAGGGACTGTAGGGTAGAAGCTGCTTGCCTGACAACTTCCAGGAGGGAAAGGTTGTACTGCATTTGCCTGTGTACTCTCTGTGTGAGCCTGCCTTGTTCTGTGTGAACTCTCAATATGCTGTTTTCCTCAACCTCCTGCGTGAGTACTGAAACCTGTGGTTATTTGCCCTTTTTGGCATAATAAACCGTTCCTGATTGTTAAGAACCTCCTGGCGCCCAAGTTGTTTTTGTGTGCACAGTAGCCTGGGGGGGATGTAGTTGCACTACACCATAGAGGGAACACTTCCACATGGCGAAGGACCTGACCCTGTTTGTGAGTCCTTGTAGATGATAAACTTGGCTGTAGCAAGCAATGCCAGTCGGCAGCATCAAGGGCAAATAAGGTCTTGAGTTGTATTAAAAGGGGCAGAGAGTCACGGGAGGAGGGGGTCGTTCTTCCACTGTATTGAGCACTTGTAAGGCCCCATCTAGAATATGCCGTACAGTTTTGGTCTCCATCACTCAAACAGGACATTATTGTATTAGAGAGGGTACAGAGAAGGGCAACTAAGCTGGTAAAAGGTATTGAAAATCTTAGCTATGAGGAAAGACTGGCCAAATTGGGGATGTTCACGCTGGAGAAGAGGCGCTTAAGGGGTGATATGATGACTATGTATAAATATATAAGGGGATCATATAATAATCTCTCTAATGTTTTATTTACCAGTAGGTCTTGCCAGCTGACACGAGGTCACCCATTCTGATTAGAAGAAAAGAGGTTCCGCCTAAATATTCGGAAGGGGTTTTTTACAGTGAGAGCTGTGAAGATGGTGAATTCTCTCCCTGAATCAGTGGTACAGGCTGATACATTAGATAGCTTTAAGAAGGGGTTGGATGGCTTTTTAGCAAGTAAGGAAATACAGGGTTATGGGAGATAGCTCATAGTCCAAGTTGATCCAGGGACTAGTCCGATTGCCATTTTGGAGTCAGGAAGGAATTTTTCCCCCTCTGTGGCAAATTGGAGAGGCTTCAGATGGGTTTTTTGCCTTCCTCTGGATCAACTGGCAGATAGGTAGTTAATAAAAAAAAAAAAGGTTGAACTCGATGGACATGTGTCTTTTTTCAACCTTACTTACTATGTTACTATGTTACTATGTGCTTCTACTGCTAGCTGGACAGTTTAACTATTTGTGTGCTATGCAGCCCAAATAGGTGTTACACTAGTATATATATATTTAAGTAAATATTACTCTCTTACATCTCTTGCCTTGAACCACCTTTTTTTTGATGGTCTGTGTGCTGTCTCAGAGATCACCCGACCAGAAATACTACAACTCTTAACTGTAACAGGAAGAAGTGGGGAAGCAAAAGACAGAACTCTGTCTTTTAATTGGCTCATGTGACCTAACAAGCCCTTAGTTTTTAAAATGGCAATTTTCGAATTTAGGATTACCCAATGGCACAAGTGTATTATTATGAAAATGGTTTATTTATATGAAGCAGGGTTTTAGCTGTTTTATGCAATATCTTTTTATAGAGACCTACATTGTTCGGGGGGTATAGTTTTCCTTTAAGTGCAAACAGTGAAGATCCAGATTTCTATTCTGCAAATAAGTTTGGGTCTCCCACACTCACATTTGATCCCATTGATTGAAACATTGCCCCTGACCAACGACTCCTTTATAACAAAGCCCCAGACCAACGACTCCCTTATAACAAGCAGGGCCGCCATTAGAAATCACGGGGGCCCCATACAACAAAATTTTCGGGCCCTGCCCACCCTGGCACCCAAGCCCCACCCCTGATCCCGCCCACTCCACATCACAATTAAAAAGACCACACAGACATCAGCACTAAAAAAGTAACTCCCCCACACATATTGATGGTCAAGGTCGCCTTATAAGGTAAAAAAACATTGGTGCCAGGGCCCAGCATAAAAGTTTTTTTTAAAAAAGCATTGGTGCCAGGGCCCCCCTTACAAGTTAAAAAAAATTGGGGCCCCAAAAGTTATTTTAAAAAAAAACATTGGCGCCAGGGCCCCCCTTACAAGTTAAAAAAAAATTGGGGCCCCAAAAATTATTTAAAAAAAAAAAAACATTGGCGCCAGGGCCCTCCTTACAAGTTAAAAAAAATTGGGGCCCCATAAAATATTTTTTAAAATAAAACATTGGTGGCCAGGGGGTTAAATAAAAACCCACATTGGTGTCAGTAGCATTAAACTCGTGGCTTCAGGACTTTAATTACAGCTGTTTTCGTGACTTTGGGTCTTTTCGCCTCTTCAGGACTTCAGTGTCGGCTCCTTTCGTGACTTCGGGTCTTTCCGCTGCTTAGGACTTTGTATGTTCGGCACTTCCGCATTCTGCCTCTTCGGGACTTCGCAAGCAGAGGCACGGCTGCGGAGCGTTCAAGGGGGCCCGGCTCTTCAAAAAGTGCAGCACTGCCGGGCCCCCCTTCAGCCCCGGACACTTGTCCCCCCTCTCCCCCCCTGATGGCGGCCCTGATAACAAGTCCCTGACCAACGACCCCCTTATAACAAAGTCCATGACCAACAACCCCCTTATAACAAAGTCCCTGACCAACGACCCCCTTATAACAAAGTCCCTGACCAACAACTCCTTTATAATAAAGTCCCTGACCAACGACTCCCTGATAATAAGTCCCTGACCAACGACTCCCTGATAACAAAGTCCCTGACCAACGACCCCCTTATAACAAAGTCCCTGACCAACGACTCCCTTATAACAAAGTCCCTGACCAACGACTCCCTGATAACAAAGTCCCTGACCAACGACCCCCTCATAACAAAGTCCCTGACCAACGACCCCCTTATAACAAAGTCCCTGACCAACGACCCCCTTATAACAAAGTCCCTGACCAATGCCTCCCTGATAACAAAGGCCCTGACCAACGACCCCCTTATAACAAAGTCCCTGACCAACGACCCCCTTATAACAAAGCCCCTGACAAACGACCCCCTTATAACAAAGGCCCTGACCAACGACCCCCTTATAACAAAGTCCCTGACAAACGACCCCCTTATAACAAAGCCCCTGACCAATGACTCCTTTATAAGTAGTTGGGGGGGACTGCGCCACCATTTGGGACGACATGTTGAAAGGTAGATAAAACATAGAATTTCTTTGCCACTGTAAATAAAATGTCCATAATGTGAATATCAGGGTAGTTTTGAAAGAGTGTTACTGTCTCCTCATAATTGTTTGAGGTCAGAGTTGAGGTTTGTACATCATTCGCCTGTCATTCAGATCAAGGTTTTTCAAGAATTCACCTCTGCTGTCAGTTTTTATGATGAAAGAAGAAAACTGTTATTCACCTGAGTCTGTCACCTCCCTGTGCCCCGCCCTCCCGTGGCGCCACTGCAGCCCCTCCACATAAAGGAGCAAGGTCACGTGGTGCAGGCGCGGCTCCATCAGAGGGAGAGGGATAATGCTGCGTGCAACACTGTCGCTACTTCTAATGAGTATGAGACAATAAAAAGCTGCTGGAGGCGGTACTAACCACAGACATACAGCAACATGAGCTATTATTATTATTATTATGATGGGACAGTGTGGAAGGCAGGAGGGCTTCTACAGTATTGGGGCGGAAAAGGCTAATTAACGTAATGAAATAAGGCTGCTGGCAAGTTAATGGGCTAATTATTAAGAATACTGGAGCCGTGGGTAGGATAAAAGGTGCAGTTGTGGTAAATGAGAGAAGCCGTCAGGCGGCCTCTAATACTCAGTATAAGTTATCCGCGCCACAGGCCGAAGAGAGGAAAATTAGGATTCCGAAAAGCCACGCCCCGTTTTACACCTTCCAATCCCCAGTTCTCACAGCGATGACGCAGGCGGGAGCTTCCACGTGACCGCAATGGAATGCAAACAATGCGGCGGGCGCCCAAGTCCATCCCGCTGCAGTCTGTCGGCGGTGACGAGCAGTGAGGCCACCTCGAGAGAAGCGGACTTGCGGGGGGAACCGCCTGTTGAGCTTCAGCGATCGCAACTCCGGTAAACTGGCTAGAGCGTCCCATGTTGGGATGGGGGTGCACAGGAGAGGGAGTCCCGGGGAACATGCTAATGACACGTAATGTTCCTGGCTGCACGAGTCTTAATATGTTCCCAGCACTGACAGCATGGCCTTAGCGCCTCTACTCCCCAGCACACTTCTACTACTACTTTCCTATGCTCTCTCCTCTGCAACTTTTCCATTGGTCCTCATGTCTGATAAGTTATAGTTCTGCAATTATTTACTTCCCCGCTTCCCACAGTGCTCTCTTGTTGTTCTGTATCTCAGACTCCTGCAACTAAACCATCTTTTCCTCTGTGAGGCTACAATTCTTACTACTCTTTCTCTTCAGGCCCTCTCCTTTTACACCACTGCTTGGTTACTAGGACATGGACCCTAGCAACCACATATCTGCTAAAATTCCAAACTGGAAAGTTGCTGGACACAAAATGATTCAAAAGCTTTATGTCAAGCAAAATTGCCTCAATTTATAGTCCTGTGCATCATACAGTTTAAATGTGACCTACTCCATGTAAACGTACAGAGTAATGCAACTTGTAAGTTCCATAGTGCCTTTTCAGGCCTAAAGTATAAAATTTCTACCCCCCTTCCGCACAAAAACAATTTATGCTTTATACTTTATTTTTCTCCTGAAACTCTCCCTACTATACCTGCTATCCCACAGTCACACTCCCTTCCCAGAGACTATTATCCACTGTTACTATAGGCACCATCTCTCCCTACTATACCTGCTATCCCACAGTCACACTCCCTTCCCAGAGACTATTATACCACTGTTACTATAGACACCATCTCTCCCTACTATACCTGCTATCCCACAGTCACACTCCCTTCCCAGAGACTATTATCCACTGTTACTATAGGCTCCATCTCTCCCTACTATACCTGCTATCCCACAGTCACACTCCCTTCCCAGAGACTATTATCCACTGTTACTATAGGCACCATCTCTCCCTACTATACCTGCTATCCCACAGTCACACTCCTTTCCCAGAGACTATTATCCCACTGTTACTATAGGCACCATCTCTCCCTGCTATACCTGCTATCCCACAGCCATACTCCCTTCCCAAAGACTATTATACCACTGTTACTATAGGTACAATGTCTCCCTACTACTATGCCATAGCCACAGTGGTGGGACATCTGGGATTTTGAGCTCAAAGCATCTGGGGGGGGGGGGGGGTCACTGTTCCTAGTGCTAATCTTGAGGGATTTGTTTTTGCATTTATATCCATGTGTTTTCCATGTGGGTTGTGTTTTCTCCATGTGAGAGGGTGGCTGCTTTTCTTCAGTAGGAAACAACAATAAAAATAAAGCTCAGTGCTTTGCTGTCCAGGCCCATATTATTTGCTATGAATGGAAGGCACATGAGTTTTTTTTATGCCTGTGCTTAGGATCTCTGATCAGACTGTAAATTCTCCCCAGCCTGGAATGTGCCTCTGTGACTGAGGAGCTGACGCCAAGAGGAAAAAGGAGGCGGCAGAGGAGGAGGAAAAGCAGAACCTCCAGCACTATCCCAAAGAAAAAGGCAGCCGTCTTATTTCTGCGTTTCTCTACAATCTGGAAAGGCTGATTCTGTGGAATTGCAGAGTATGTTGGGAATAACGAGGCGCCAGCACGAGGAGCTCTGGGAGACAAGCCAAGGTAACGTTCAAAGCTCCTGACTCTTCTGCATGGACTTTTGTTAGGACTGGTATTTAATATTTGAGGAAGGGCCATGCAGTCCCGAAACGTTTGATCGTTTGAAAAGTGTTGTATAGCACTATTGAATAAATTTGGGATCACCCCGTTTGCTGCAACCACAGGTATTGGCATTCTTCTCTATTTGGATTTAATATTTGTCAACACTCTGTAGACATCCTCTAACTGCTCAGAACTTCTTAGCACCCAGTTGTTGATAGAGAAAGAGTAAATGAAAACGGAGAGTGAGCAAGGATGAATGGCACAACAAAGATACACTCCCTGGATTTCTCTAGTTAAAGAAAAAGGTATGGAACCCATGATAGGCAAGAAAGTTGCTCGACTTCTGCTGAACTACAATTAACAACAATGCCCTTTTCCCTTATTGGAGGTCAGGAAAACATGGAGCCCAGAAAGTTGTCTTTTCTTGGTGCCCAAACATTGTTGTTTTGTATTTTTTTGAAAGACCATGTCATTCTAAGCAACTTTCCAATAGACATTTATGATACATTATCGTTGATTTCTAAAATTTGTTGTTTTTTTATTCTTGTTCATTCTTGTTCTCTGACTTCATGAAACACTTTAGCAGGTCAGTGCTCAAAATCTGTTTGAAGAGCTTGATTCTGCTACATAGTTTCAGTAGTCCGGACCAGGAATGCAAAGTATATAAACAAAACATGTATAATATGTAAAAGTTTGTTTAAAGGGACATATGCATCTCTTTTCAACATGAAGTGAATGAATAGGGCATGTGCCGAACATAGATTTTGCCTATTGGTTTAATTAAGAAATACGTTTTTTTTTTTGTTATTTCTGGCACTAAACAAGAATATGAAGCCAGTTACACTTCCTGCTGTTTTCTTTCTGATGAACCTAATCACCAGTCCATTGAGAAGCCCCTGATAATCAGGCTGCTGCTTAGATATCGGAGATGTTTGTTTGCTTAAAGATACATACTCTGAACAAATTGCCCTGTTTATAAAGGAAGGAAGGGTTAAAGTCAGTGAAAATAACCTATTTCAAATAAGTGTTTTAGTATGGCAAAAAAAAAATAATGGCCGTTTTAGTTGTATATTGCCCCTTTAATCAGAATAGGCATTTGAGCCATAGGTTGCACCCCTGTTATACAGAGTGGATGTCTGCACGCGGGTGATTGGATGTGGTTGGAGCCTAGAGACTGACAAGCCATTTATTAGCCTGTAGGATGTGTGCATTGACAGTTAATGGGTTTAACATCAGGGGGAAGTGTGTAAAGGCAGTGTTGTGAATGCTGCTTGTGGGCAGAGAGCACCAGTACGAATGTTTGGGGAAGAATGTGACCAGATGTGGATATAACCTGTCTCACTGACCCGTTACTGAGCGTGTGGAAATAACTTGTGTGGGTGTAATTGAAAGAAGATGTGCAGGAAAAACATTTCATAGGTGTATGCAATTCTGGGATTATGTACCTACATGTCAATGTGAGCGTTAAATCTGCTGCTTACAGGATACTTATATGTGACCGAGAACTAGCAGTACCTAGGATGTTACCTCCACTATGCTCCATATTGATCCTACTATTGTATAGCAGCCTAACACTGTGCAACATCATGTCCATTGATACAGCCTCTATGAAGTGCTAACTCTCTGGCTACATGCCCATAGCACTGACTATCAGTATGGCAGCACTGCTTTTGATTTCCTCGCAATAAGGCACCCTGTCCTAAGGAGGAGAGTTGTTGAGAGGCTGTAGAAGGCCCATTCTCTAATAACCGTGACACACTCATCTCAACTGATGTTTTATTCCAGGCTGAAAATGAGGATCTGTGACATAAAAGAACCATGGAGGAGCTGTGAATTTCGTCATTCGGCAGTAAGAAGAGCAACTAATCTGTAGACATCATGCGTAAATACCGTGGATGTATTAACGGGGGTCATTTTCCATAAAGCGCAGTAGTACGGCAATAAGAAGTGTATGTAGAGACTAAACTGGATTAGCCATGAGGCCAAAGACTTTTCCTGCTACTACATATTCTGGCAACAGCAGGCAGAGACTGCAGGAAATACGTGAGGGCTTAAAACAGCCCCCCAAACCTTCAACCCAGGGATTGCCTGTTGGACCTGCCAACGAAACCCTGCTGGACCCTAAAGTTCTGCAGAGCAAGGATGGTGCCAGGCAACAGCAGCAGCAGCAACAGCAGCTCCGCCAGCCGGCAAAGTTTGCACCCTATCAAAAGGCTCTACGAGAAATCAGGTACTCCCTGCTGCCTTTCGCCAACGAATCCGGGAACCCGGTGACCGTGGAAGTGAATCGACAGATGCTACAAGAGCTGGTGAATGTAGGATGTGATCAGGTAGGCTTTTCATCTTTAAAATGAATATCTCAGGGGTGGGGGCATGCTGCATCATGCAGTTTTTAGCTTAAATAGTATATTTTTTTAAAACAATTGCATCTTATTGAGTGCTCTACCCTTTTACTACCTTGCAAGGCCAAAACATGGAGTAGCTTCATTTTCCATGTTTGCCCAGTTTAGCTCAAGAAATAATAGAAACCAGGTTATTCCTAATTACAGTAAAAAGTATCTTCAGAACAAGCCCTATTTGTTGCACTTGTGTTGAACAATGGGGTATACTGCCTCCTTAAATGCTAAAACTACTGAAAGTGAGGTCCGAAACATGCATCTGTACAAATAGGAATGAAGTGGGTATGAACATGTTTGGCTCAAGTGCTGCTGAATGTTCAATGCCCTATGCCAAGACCAATACATTCATGTGATGTACAAAGCCAAGAGTCCAGTTTCAATGTCCAGTGAGACCGTTCCCGGACTGTGGGGTTGGCCTTGCTTGGAGGGGGACAGTAGGTTGGGGCTCAGCAAAGTGCCATTTGCATTGAAACCTTATTTACTGTTCCGGATTCCCCCTGAATCAATTGTAGGATGATAGTAACAGTGTTTTTTCTGTGTATGTTGTAACATTGTTGTAAGATTATAGGGGCTGAGCAAACTGCATTAGAAAGAGATTTGAACACAAAACGTCTGGGATAACAACCGATACTGCACAGTAATAGAAAGTCACTTGTCTGGGGTCACCTTGAACATTCAGCAGCAACTTGTTAGTTGTTTGGATTGTGATAGAACATCTTATTTGCTTCTTTTTCTTGAGAAGATCATCACTGGGCATGTTGTAGGCCTGGAGAGGTTCTTGGCCACTTTCCAGGTGGCTTGTTGTAAATCACGACAACTAGATAAGATCAAGTTGTAAAAGCCATTTTTGTAAAGCTGGCCATACAGTTTTCAATTAATATTGTTTTTGGTACGTGGGTGTTGGGGGGGATGATCCGGACAAGATAGGGCCCTTTCAATAAAAGGGAAGAATAATGCTATTCAGGCACTTGGGAATAATCCTCATGTTAAGAGCACAAGATCCACTTAAAACGCATTGTAACCTTGGTACTCTCTGCATGTGGAATGAGAAAATTCACTGAGCTGGTAGTTAGGTTGTTGGTTTAATTTACTCGTTTGTAATCTAGTAAATAGTGCCTCATTGTATAGCTTTGATCTCTGGTTTGAAATCCTGCTTGTTTAATATGAAAAACATTGAAAGCACAATGTGGAAACACATGTGGAATGAGAGCCCATGCTCAACATATGAATTACAATTTTTTTTCCCTTGCTTAATTGTCTATTGCATCATTTAAAATAAAAATAGTCATTGACATACATACATACATACATACATACATACATACATACATGTATATGTATATACAGTGTACAAGTTCCTTCCTCGGGGGGCAGAGGGGAGAGTCTGCAGCTTAACTCTGCTAATCCGTCTGCATTCCTGTGCACAGTAGGCTGTATATACTCGAGCTCTGTGCACTGTTTCAGGGGGCCACATAATAGACGGGAGGCTTTCACGCTAAGCTGCATAGCCAGAGCCTATTTTATCTTGTCATCTCCATTACATTTTGGTCTCGGAATTCAAGGCTTAGCTATTTTTATTGATGGCTATCTAGAGCCCTTTGGTCTCACCCGCAATTATAATTTTGGAAATGCAAAAACTCTCCTGAAAATAGGCATATTAAATGCTCCAGCTACTGTGGCCTTAATAAATGGGCTATTCAATTTGGTCTTTGACTTATGATACTAGATACTGTCTTTATGCGCTGTATATGTATGTATATATATATATATATATATATATATATATATATATATATATATATATATATATATATATATATATATATATATATATATAATACACAAGAGCCATGAATGCCCTATAAATTATATCTTTATAATCAGAGCTTAGCAATGTCATTTCATGTCACAGGACTCACTCAAACTTGTGTATTATAAAAAATAAAGTACCCAATGTTGAAAAATATGAGGATATTAGAAGTCATCTCAGAAGTTCCTTCGGCCTCGTGTTTTTATATGGTCATGGAACTCCTCGGTAACTTATAATATCCTTATTTTACAAGAGGGGGTACTTTATTCACTATATATAATATATACCATCTATATCTTATTATAAACATAGCCTGCAGCCTGGTACATTTATATGGTTATAGTAATCAACCGGTATCTCATTCACAATGAAGTGCTTTTCCCTCTCAAAATGATGGATATTTGCTCTAAAAGTATCAATGCTTTGACTTTGTTATTGCAGAGCAGTTGATGCTTAATAAAGTGGCTTGTGTATGGCCAGCTAAATGGAGCAAGGAATGGCAAACCTTGGAGCAAAGAGTGTGCTTATTCATTTTGGCTCTACCTTTATGTTCAGTTTAAGCAGTTTTCATTTAGTTCTATCAGGATGGCAAGGGCATTACCATGATTTTGATCCGCACTGTGCCATTGGCCTTTCGCTAGCCTTGCATGTTAAGATTTTATTCATTGTATGGCAAACGTTTGGATATCAATTGTACATTTTAACGCATCGATCCAAAACTAAACATTCAGATTTGAACTGTAGAATTAAAGTAGGAAAAATAACAAATCAGACTGTTCTGACCATTAATTGACAGAAAACAATCGCATGAAAGTTATGTCCGTAGGATCATTTGGAGCTCACATCTGAAACGATGTTTCATACGATTATATTGGCCTGTGTATGTCCAGTTTAAAGCTGGCCATAGATGTGCAGATTTTACTCTTTTGGCCGGCGACCGATCAGTCATTGGAATCTCCCAACCTACCTAAGATTAAATAAAGTTCAAAAGAACAAATCAGACAATTCTCTGGCCACTTGTTGACAGGCAGCAATCGTATGAATGTTATGTCCGACAAATAGTAGTGACCATTTCCCATTGATATCTTTAGATAGGCAATACATGCAGAGTTATCGTTAGCTGACAGAAATATTTTAACCTAATCTACTAAACGACTGATAACCATGGTAGGAAAAATGTGGTAGGAAAAATGTTGTGTCCAAATAACTAAGACCCTTTATCTGGAACAGCCCAGGTCCCAAGCATTTTGGCCACACAATCCTGTACCTGTATTACCAGTGGCGAGCATGTGTGTTTTTCGTACCGTGGGGAAAGGTCGTTTTAATCGATCGGACAGGTTAGAAGATTTTTGTCGGCTAACGATAATAACTCTGCATGTATTGCCTATTTGACAATATCAATGGGTGACTGTCACTACTATTTGTCAGTTGACTTTTGTACGATTGCTTTCTGTCAATTCATGGACAGAACATCGTCTGATTTGTTCTTTTTACTACTTAATTTAATATGAATGGTTAGTAGTAGGTCGGAAGATTGCAATGAACAATCGGTCTTCCGACATAAGGCTAAATCTGCATGTCTATGGCCAGCTTTAGGGATAGGATATACTTACCTTCAACTAACTTGTCAGGCAAAAGTTTGATGTGAAAATGAGTACGTTCCTGATTGGATTTTTCACAAGCAAATTTTTGACTAAAAGCTGCCGGGTTTTTGAAAAACCACAGATGGTCGAAGGTAAGCAAATCTGTTAGGGGTACCTTTAGTAATATTTTCCATACCATTGCATTATGTTACAAATTGCTGAGCAGCAGGTTTACTTTAATAATCCAAAAAAAAAAAAAGCACAAGTGGCACATGGCTTCAAGTTGTGAATCTGGCATCATTCACTCTTGCAAATTATATCTTTGCATCTGATCAGACATCTGCAGCCGGTCCTCATGGATTCATCTTTCTCTGAGGTCATGCCCAATACACATTGGTCTCCAACCCTGCACATCAAGCAGCACTTTCTACAGGTACCCTGCATAGAGAAAAGCTTCAAACCTTAAATGGATACAGAGAGTTGTGTGCTCCACCAGCACTCAAGGGGACAGATGCCACATGACTGTAGCCATCTACAAAGTTATGCCCCTGTCCGCTGTTTGAGGGCATTCCTTAGCAAACCTGTGATTCTTTACACCTGAAATATTGAAATACATGGAAGACCACTATATGATTAGGTGGCTATACACTAGGTGATCCCTCAGTGTATTTAACCATTATTAAAAACAAGAGGGTTAAAAGGTGCACTCCCAGCAAAATAAACATGAGGTGCAATCCTAACTGTACTCCCCAACTGAGTCACTGAAGAGAAGAATAGAATTCAATCCGTTTTATTCCATCCAAAAGTTACAAAAACAAAACATTGGCCCTACACGCTTCGACCGTTTAAGGTCTTCATCAGGGGCAAATTATAGTAAAGAAAAAAGGCCATTCTATCTGTGGGTCACACGGACTAATTCCGTTGGAGTAGTTCTATAGGTGCTTGCCACCTCCCGTTGTTGGCCAGTCCAAATCATCACAACTGCAAAAAATGAAGAGGAGCACAAGATTTTCTTTAAACAATAAGTATATTAATTAAATACCATTGGAGCCTAGAGGTTTAGTCTGAGACATGTACACCAATAAAACCAAATGACACTCTTATTAAATTAACATTGATCGGTGTAGTCACAAGCCATTATTTGACCCAACTGGGTGAGCCAAGATCAGCAGAATATTCAGGAAGAAAAGTGGCTCTGTCACTACAGGGACTTTTAGATTTGGAAATGAGAGAATATGATGTGTTCTTTGATCCACGAGTAAAACAAAGTGCATGTGATGAGAATTTCTGAAATGCTTACAGTGTCACAGGAAACTCCCGCACAATGGCAGCAGGGTGGAACAGTTCCTTTATGCATCTTTGCTTTGCAGTCGAAAATCCAATTCGCTTAACCTCTCTTTCTCCTGACAAGCATTTGGGTACATTCGTTTCTGTTTGAATATTGTCACTTAATGAAATACCTTAATAGTTTTTGCTCTCACCAAAGCCATTTCCCCTCTTTGACTCATTTTAGATATTGGAATTCATTCCAGCCCCATGTTTAAAGATTTGGATTTGACTTTTGGATTTGAGTGTACAAAAAAAGTAAAACCATTGCTTTTGCTTTATTGCACTTAGACACCGAAGGCCTCAAATCTGTGCTCTCCAATGAAATTTATCAACTCATTAGTGTCTTGAGGTTCTCGTTTTCTGCCACTTATATACTTGACCCTGGGAGCGTTTACCTGTTGAAAACAACATTCTAAACTGCACTGTTAATACAAATTCATCATTCTGGGTAGACTGGGTCAGCATAACTCTTCTTTCGTCCTGTTGTTAGATTGCAAGATAACACTAAAGACTTTTGTTTGGCTATTATATAAGCCAAGTAAGTGTAGCAAGTAAGAAATGCATATTAGGAGTCATTTACTGACTGGCGCAGTGTGCAAAGTGCCGTTTCAGGGGCAAGGTGCCATGTTTTTTTACCCACAATGCAGCATGTAATCATGGCCACAACGATGTGGCAATGTTTCTGATGCAGTTGCGGCTGATTTGTCAAAACTTCAGTTAGTTCACTTTGTGAAATGAAGCAGGTCACTGTGGGAACCTTGCAGCTAACCCCATCTTCAAGATGATGGTAGCTTTAGGGTATCCCTGAATACTATGCTTGATTCCAAGAAGGAGCAGGTTTGACCAAGCGACTACCATGTGGAAGTGTAAAGCTGGCCATAGATGTTAAGATTTTTAAAAGATCTTTTCGTTATCGTGAGACCACGATTATTTGTCCATCAACTAAAAAGACTAAAAAGGTTGCTACCTGCTTGACCCTGCAAACATAGATTGCACTGGGACCAATACAATTTTTTAAACCTGGCCGATCAATTTTCTGACCGATGTCGGACAATTCCCACTAACCTCACTATATTTGACTGGTCGGATTGCACTGAAATCGATCACCAACGAAAGATCTTTGCGTCTATGGGGACCTTAAGGAGTGCCTTTAATGAATGGCGTATATTCATACAGCAACTGTGGCAGACTGCAACTTCATTCTGCCCTGTAATTTTTTATAGTGCTTGAACCCATTTTTGTACCGTCCCAAGTTTCACACATTTGTGTTAAATGAAACTGAATGTTATAATGTTTTGGGTGCTTTTTCCAACATATATTCCATCATTATATAGAGAGGATATTATAAACTTTTTGCAACACTATTACATTCAAATACGTTTGATTTAGCCCCCCGTCTCCTGAACCTGCCACTACTAAATATGTCGGATTCCTGATCAAAAATCCACAGCAATACAATATCAGATTTTCAGACCGACACACGAGAAATAGCCATTAGCCATACTTTAGATTGCTAGGCCAGCAATGCCCCAACAGTAAGTGAAGCATATATGTTTGGATAGTACACATTCTGTATAGATAAACAACACGTAGCTGTATAATACTAAATTCCCCTCACTGGAAATAAGCTTACGTTATTTTGCAAGGCCAAAATTGTCCCAACTGTAAGTGCAAAATAGAAAAATATATCTTCTCTAAAATTCCAACCTGAAAAAAGGAGTATCCTGAACAGTTCTGATGCTCAGTATTTTGGATGACCAAACTATTTGTTATGTAGTGACACCAACACAGCTCTCACCAACTTATATTGGATATTTATCAAAAGATAAAAATAGAACAGACTTTATATTAAATATAAATGTCAAAATCCTATAAAAGTTGATAGCTGTGAAATGTCCCTAAGATGAATTGTGTGGCAAATTGTGGTTTCACTCTTTGATAAATATAATCTATTGTTTCCATGTGTAAGGATGTTATTTAGTCGTTGGTACCCCACGCCTAGATTGCAGACGCCTGCCTCTCGCTTCTGCCCATTCATGATGTGCACAGCTACTTCTGGGCTTGCGTTTCACTCAGCGGTCCTCTGCTTTATTTTAAAGGCAGGCGCCATTTGTACTTTGTCCAACGTAAATGTCTTTTCATAAGTTCCTGGGTGTATTCTATTGTGTGTACTGAGTTGTTGCTAACCCTGCCTGTCCCTGTTTTCGTCTAGTCTGCTGCCTGTCCTGACCATTGGTTGTTATTGATTACTCTCTTGGGTTCCTGCATTGTACTGCGATATTGGTGTGTTTTGTCCCGGCCTGTGAGCCCGACTATTCTCTTGCTTACTGAATCTGTACTGCCTCTCCCGTTGGTTTTGACCCGGCCTGTTCACGACCAAGCTTCTTGTTCTCTGTTCAATTACTACGTTCGGTTCCTTTGCCTGCTCAGAACTCTCTCCCTGGTCCTTTCACGCTAAGACCTGGCGGCACCCGTATAGCAGAGGGGTCCTCCCGAAGCAAAAGGTGACTGTTCTAGGCGGATTAGTGAGCCGCGACCAGGACCATGGAATTAGTTCTGGCTGTTGAACTCTGTCCCTAACACCATGTGTCTGGGGCCCTAATGATACATTTGGATACATCTAGCAGCAAAAAGACCATGGTTCCCTAATAAAAACTAAACGTGTAGGCTTCAGACTTATCTGCCTGTGGGATCTGAACAGGAGAACTTTTAGGATAGTTTGCTATAGATGACTTTGCATGCTTTGTTCTGATTAACCAATTCAGTCTTAAGGAAGAGACAACGCCTCCTTGTATAAAAGCGCAGGAATGCTGGTAATTATCCTGACACATTTCCCCTGACAGTACGGTATGCTGGTGTAGCTATAAGGAAATTGTGTGGGGCCCCCCTCCCTCAAGCACACGCATCCAGGACCACACTGTTCTAAGTGTACTGGAATCTTTATAGTTGGAATGCAACATACTTGTTATTAACCCCTCCGGCTGCAAAGCACAGTGGGAGGCCTTCTAACCGCCACCACTCATTCTATGGCTATGCAGCAAAGTACTGCACATGGGGCCATGTTTGGTTGACTTTCCTCCAGGCAGTCCAAAAACATACAGGCAAGTTATTGGCTCCTTATAAAATTTGACCATAGTGTGTGTGAATATGGGGACTTTAATGATAGGAACCTTAGATTGTAAGCTCCACTGGGGCCAGGACGGATGTGACTTATGTATATCCGATGTAATGTGCTGTGAAATATATTGGAGCTCCATAAATAAATGATGCTGAATCAACCTCGTTTGAACAAACTTAGAAGCCAGTCAGCCCATGTAATGTACAAGAACAGTCACTTTTCAACAGCCTCCTGTCAATTTCTAAGCAAGCTTGACCACGAATCCAGTTGTCCGAGAATCAGATCGGGCTATGTATGCAGTCTTCAGCCTTCCAAACTTGCAAAGGACCCTATGTGATAGGAGATTTGGCGCCGCAGCTGAATACCTAGTTTGGCACAGCACTTGCATTACCATTTTTACCTAGGAATGTTAGCATGGGTGGTAGAGAAGCAGACATATTTAATTTTCCACAAAAAAAAAAAAGTGTTTGAAGTTAGTTGAAATTTTGGTGGTTGTGGGAATTAAATCTGAATTATTGTAGAAAGACGAGATCCACAGCTGCAAATTATAATGATGTTGAGTAAAATTGATTCCTTGCATTTCCTAATAATGTTAGTAGAAAACATTTCTAAATCATGGTATTAACTTTGTATGATTACCGTTCCCTAGTTTGTAATGATAATGGGAAAACACTAGCTGTAATTTGTTGACACTATAAATGCATGAAGATGATTACCCTTCAAGTAGGGTTGCCACCTGGTGGGTATTTTATCAGCCTGGCTCATAAAAACGATGCTTGATGCCAATCTTAATAATGGGGAAGTAAGATTAAACTGTAGGAAGGCTTCTATTTTTTCCCAGATAAGGTGAAAACCCTATCTGCAAGAAAGTACCTTTTATTACTGTTCCCTATTTGTAATGACAATGGGAAAACACTAGCTGTAATTTGTTGACACTGTATAAATGCATGAAGATGATTACCCTTTAAGTAGGGTTGCCACCTGGTCGGTATTTTATCAGCCTGGCTCATAAAAACGATGCTTGATGCCAATCTTAATAATAGGGAAGTAAGATTAAACTGTAGGAAGGCTTCTATTTTTTCCCAGATAAGATGAAACCCCTATCTGCAAGAAAGTACCTTTTATAACCAATGGCCTTAATTTATGAGCATGTATTTTACAGGTTACACGTAACTTTTGTGTGTCACTTGGCTGGAAATCTTCAGCCTAACATCAATGACTTCTTATTTTGTCCACATTCAGAGGTAAACAAAACCTAAAACTGAATATTAAATATAAAAATGATAAGCTGGATAATCACGGTTGCTACCTGTTAGATCTTGGGCATTGTGATGGAAAACTTTTACAATAATGTAGTGACATCACTGGATAGATGCCAGGAGAAGTCCGTGAAATAGAATCAAAAGGTAGAGTCCTGCAGGTCGGGTCGGGTACCCACAAAAAAAGCGAGTTGTGGGTCGGGTTGCGGATCAAAGTGGCTAAATATGCTGGTTGCTGGGTCGGGTCCAGGTCTTAGAAATTGGTTCCGTGCAGGACTCTATCAAAAGGCAAGAAATTGTTGCCAAGATCTCAGAGTATGGAAGTTCCCTCTCCTGACTCTTCCCAAAAGTTAGATCCCCACAAGCAGTGAGTCCTATGATTTTCTTTCTTGTGGATCTTTGTCCACAACCCTAACCATTGACGTCACTTTAAAACTTTGCCATGACCCAGACCCACTCGCCATGTGTTTTTCATGGAAACCAACCGGAAACCTTATAATTGGGGTGATTTTGCCCAAAACCTGAGCATTTTGTATGTATTCAATGGTGCCAAACCCAATAAAAAAACTCTACAGCAGTGATACCCAACCAGTGGCTCATGAACAACATGTTGCTCACTAACCCGTGGATGTTGCTCCCAGTGGTCTCAAAGCAGGTGCTTGTTTTTGAATTCCTGGCTTGGAGGCAAGTTTTGGTTGCATAAAAAACAGGTCAAGCAGAGCCTTCTGTAGACTGCCAGTCCACATATAGGCTACCAAAGAGCCAATCATAGGTCTTATTTGGCACTCCAGGAACTTTTTTCATGTGTTGTTTTTAACTCTATTCACATTTGAATGTGGCTCACTGGTAAAAAAAAAAAAAAAAAAGGTTGGGGACCCCTGCTCTAGAGCAATGCTATCGATGTTTTGCCTTCACCCAGGACATCGCCCTGAATCGGTGTTGTGTGACGTTCAAACGCTTACTCTACTGGAGCTTCTCCTTGAAATCGACTATTGTTGAATACAGACATTATTGCTTTTTAAAATGTTACAGTGATTTGTGTTGAAATACTGACTTTACCCACAGAGTAGACACATTTCCTCTTGAATAAATTTTCACGATAAGATCTTGAGCAATTTGGAATTACATATAAATGATTAAGTGTCATATTCTTCATTCTCGTTAGTCCTGTCCCAGTAGAACTCTGCAATTTTGTTTTGGTTTCATTCTTATTAGAAGAATAATGGTTGCGGAGTGCAACATTTCACTGAAGGGATCAAATTTATTTTCAGAATATTTCTTATATACTGAATAAATTCAAGGCGGTGAACTTCTTTTGCTGCTGTGGTTGCCACCTGGCAAGTTTTATGATAGAAACGGGGCTTGATGCCAATGTCATAAATAGAGAAGAAATCTAAATTAGTAGGAAAGCTTTTTCCTAGAAAAGGTTAGACTGTAAGCTCTACGGGGCAGGGACCTCCTTCCTACTGTGTCTTTTACCACATAGTGTACTATGTGTATTTATTGTCTTCCCTGTGTGTATTTCTATATATTGTACTTTTATTTATATTGTACTTTTATACATTGTACCGGGCTGCGGTTCCTTAAAGGAGTAGTAAAGCCTAACTAAAGAAGTAGCTAGAAATGTTGTACGTTATGTTTTGGGTTTCTGTACCAGCCCAAGGCAACCACGGCCCTTTAGCAGTAAAGATCTGTGTCTCCAAAGATGCCCCAGTAGCTCCCCATCTTCTTTTCTGCTGATTCACTGCACATGCTCTGTGCTGCTGTCACTTACTGAGCTTAGGGACACACTCACAATATACAGTACACATAGAATAGAAATGTCACAATATAAGGCTGATTTTAGCATCCGAATTTAATAATCAGCCCTGTTGTATCAGATTATATTACAGGCCAACCTCATTTTCTGCTGGATAATTAGTGACGAGCCCTAAGCTTAGCTTCTCAACAGCTTCTGAGCCCACTGAGCATGTGAGTGTCACAGACACTTTCCAAGATGGTGACCCCCTGTGACAAGTTTGAAGTCCTGGATCATTGCTGCTATTGACAAGCTGAAACTTTAGGCTGGTGCAGTATATGAAATGTGACATTTTTGGCCATATTCATATTTAGGCTTTAGTTCTCCTTTAACAGCACTTTACAAATGGTTTATACATACATACATACAAAAGCTGGAAATCTTCTTTGCTGCCATGCAGCTCCAGACAGTAGCAGACTCAATGCTCTACAAGGCTACCAATCAGAAGTTGGCTTTCAAAGAGCTAATTGGTAAATACAGCCTGCTGATTGGTTGCACAGCTCTTAATCATCCCACCCCCAACTTAGGGAATGTATTTGAACTAGTTAACAGAAAAAAATTGCATAAATATATGCAAATTTGCATTTACTCTGAATATTTTTTTTTAGATGGTTATAACTTGGCGGGTTTTAATCGTATGAACTTTTTTAAAGGAGAAGGAAAGTCGTCTTGCACTTGGGGGTGCCAAATGTTAGCCACCCCCAAGTGAATGTATTTACTTACCTGAAACCCTGGGCCGGTGCTCCTATCAGCAGAAAACTGCACCAGGGCAGGGGCGATCCTGGCCCCTCCGCTGCCTGAGGCAGCAGCAGTTGCTGCTGCCCCCCCCCCTCACCCGGAAATTCGCTCTTAAAGTACCAGGAGCAGCATTTTTGCTGCCCCCCTTACCTAGTGGGGCGCTGCCGCCTGAGGCGACAGCCTCAACTTGCCTCATTGGCGAAGCACCCCTGGCCCAGGGTTATATCAGTGAGCACCACGGGTGATCTTCTTCCTCTTTCCTTCGCACGGTTGCGCATTCGCAGTAGTGTGAAAAGCCGAACTTTAACTAAAAAATCTGCTATTTCGTTCAACTGCGCATGAGTCTGCCCCGGGAAATTTGAAGAAAGAGGAAGCCGGAGGAGGATCGTTCCGTGGTACTCGCAGGAAGAACCCCCGGGCCGGTGCAGTTTTCTGCTGATAGGAGCCCCGGCCCGGAGTTTCAGGTAAGTAAATAGAATCACTTGGGGTGCCTAGCATTTGGCACCCCCCAAATGTGAAACGACTTTGCTTTTCCTTTAAGCTTGAAGGTAGCTTGTTTTTTCTGTGGAAAAATAAAAACATTTTCAGTAAGAAGCTTTATTACACTGTTCTCTGGTGCTATAACTACATTTTGTTACATTTTTACCACTGGCGATTGGGCTGCTACGTTCTTTAGCCTGTATTAAATTCACACACAACATTTTTCCCCCACTTGTTATATTCCTCCACAAATCAGTCAGACTCTTTGAAATGTGAGAGAAGAGCTAATGGGTGTTTTGCCAACACCCCAACTTTTTACCTTTAAACCCACCTCAATGGCCGCTGCTTTTCTCCCCTACAAGCAGGGATTGTAACATAAATGTCTGTCTTGTTGCAGTCTTTATGTCTTCAGGAGCCTACAGCTGCTCCCTAAAGGATCCTGTTTGGCCTCCCTGTGGAATCTTCATCTGGTCAGCTATGTATGAAGAATTTCAGTCATTTTTCAGCTGCAGCTCCGTGCGCAAATACCTTGACCTTGGAATATTTTTCCTCCATTAATCTAGTGTTCTAAAAGAAATTCAGAGTGGACAACATTACATTCGCTTACGCACACATATTAAATTCTTCTAACTTTTAGGGTTTTATTTTTTTAAAATCCAGGTTGATTTTTATGCCATGATTTGAGAACATCTCTAAAAAAAAATCTTTTTTTTTTTTTTAGCTGCAAATTTTCATGGTTTATCAAATTGCTAAAAATGTAAAAGACATCTTGCTGATGCTATAGAATTTTTTAAGCATTTAGAAAAGCAATTGAAATTAACCCATTAATTTTAATAAATAGTAACAATCTGGAAACCCGGTAATTTTTTGTTGTACATTTAACTATTACTCTTCCTAATGACCAGCTGAAATTTATCTTAGGATGCTGCTGCCTACATCTTACTGTGCTAAAAGTTAACTATAAAGTGAAGTACCCCTTTAAGCGCACACCCTTTTGCCACCCAGTGTATCCATCTATATCATTTAGGTGCATGAGTAATCAATGGAACTCTATGAGAGGCATACATTCAAAGACAGAATCAGGTTCAAAAAGTTAAATGTTGTCCAAAGATTTAAGTAAAAATTGCAAAGTTAATGCATTAATATAATAACACACAGACCTGATTTTAAAACATTGGGGAACTCCATTTCCCATTTATATAAACAATAACTATTTTACTGGTACTTAATAGTGCTGCTCCAGCAGAATTCTGTACTTCTGCACGAAATCCAATTTTTAAAAGAGCAAACAGATTTTTTTATATTCAATTTTAAAATCTGTCATGGGGCTAGACATATTGTCAGTTTCCCAGCTGCCCCCAGTCATGTGACTTGTGCTCTGATAAACTTAATTCACTCTTTACTGCTGTACTGCAAGTTGGAGTGATATCACCCCCTTCCCTTTCCTCCCCAGCAGCCTAACAGAACAATGAGAAGGTAACCAGATAGCAGCTCCCTAACACAAGATAACAGCTCCCTGGTAGATCTTAAAACCACACTCAATAGTTAGCCAAGTCCTACTGAGACTGATCCGGCACTCGATTTGTCCTCCCTGGCTATCTGCTGCTGGATCCTTTCTGGCTATCTGCTGCTGGATCCTTTAGCTCTCACATTGCGTGTGCAGCGGTGCCTCCAGCATGAACGATGCGGCTGCTCTCTGCACTGCTTTGCTCTCCGCTACTTCTCCTCCCTCCTGGCGAGGAGCCGTGTATTTGTGAATTGAGTGTGTGACTGTAACTGAGCTGCTGTGTGAATAGGAGTGTGTGCGTGTCCGTGCAGCCGCCACACTCTTCCATTGCAGCCTCCCTGTCACCGCACTGTCCCTCTCTCTCTCCCCGGCGACTTTCATTTACGCCTCCTGTCAGGGGACCGACCAACTCTGTCAGGCTGGAGAGACCGGGAGAGGGGAGGCCCTGGGCTGCTGTATCCTCCTTCCAAGAGCTGGGGGATGCGGCGGCTGTGACCCCGACGAGGAGGGGAGGATGGGAGTGCAGAGCTCGTCAGGAGGGAGGAGAAGTAGCAGAAAGCAAAGCAGCACAGCATCGTTCATGCTGGAGGCGCCGCCGCACACAGAAGCACTGAATTTGGGCGCTAAAGGATCCAGCAGCAGAGAGCCAGGGAGGAGAAATCAAGCGCCGATCCATGGATGGTCGCCCTGTCGCCTTTTCTGTAGAGGACAGGAAGCAGAGTTTCTGTAAGTTATTTCTTAATAAAGACTGGGATTTTAAAGTATAATTTGTATTGGTGTTTTTTTTTCGTTGTGTACGAACACATTTTTTAAACATTTTTTTTTTTGATGTTACTGGTGGGTAGGAGAAATAACAGCCTGCCAGAAAGTAGTTCCATCCTAAAGTGCAGGCACAAGTTATAAGACTGGGGCAGTTGAGAAACTGACAATATGTCTAGTCCCATATCAGATTTCAAAATTGAATATAAATTTTGAGAATTGGATTTCATGCAGAATTCTGCTGGAGTAGCACTATTATCTGGTGCATTTTGAAAAAAAAAAACATGTTTACCCATGACAGTATCCCTTTAACACACTTTCATTGAATTTAAAAGAAAGCAAGGAGGGCACTTCAAAGAAGAATTGGCGATTTATTCAGCAAGCCTTCACAATCTCCATGCCTTACGCATTTCGGGCTCCTGGACCATTAGTCATAGACGCAGGCTCTTGACCCTTAGTTGCTCTTTCATTGCTTCTAAAGAGGATTTTCTAAGACCATCACCACCACCAAACATTGCTAACTTCACTAGTTGATTCCACCACGTCTGGTCCAAGTTGTCAGCCAAGTAACTTAACCCACTGACTTATTTTTTTGGGGGGCTGGAAAGTGCTAGAACTCACGCTGTCACTATTTTTGCTACATCCTGCTTTAGATGAAATGAAACGGATAGAGTAGAGCATCATAAGTGTATATCTGATGCATATTATTCCAAAAAAGCAACTGGAGTATTTGTTCTTTAGGAACTAGAGGTGTTTAATGGGAGGGGAAGGGAATTTCCATATATTGTTCCATTTGTTTTTCAGCTCTAGGATTGTAAGAATGTGATTTCATCCACTGGTGGAATTTCTGAGTTTGAGATTTCACAATTGGAATGTGAGCCTTTTTTTTTTTAACCTTTTATCTTAAAGGAGAACAACCCCATGTGCAGAAGTTAGGACCCCTGAAGTGGCCTCCATCCACCCTACAGAACCACAGTACTGTGCTCCCCCCAACACAGCCCCGTGTGCTCTATCTGTGGCCAAAAATCTGATTAGCATAACAAGGTTGGCAGGGCACCATGTCGCGCCACTTATTCTTCTCTTGGTGATGAGCCACTCTCAACATGTGCAGTTGAAGCCAGATCCAGTCCGATCTCTTCCTCTGAACTACTCTGATTTTTGTGAGCAAACAGGGCTGTCTGGAGGAACATAGCGGTGCAGTTGGAGGGAGTGTCACTCCAGGGGTTCTAACTTAAATATATCTTTTCTAGAATCATCAGTGATGTTGCGGAAAAAGCATTCTATTTCCCACTAACACAACTATCCAGACTGTAGGTTGGCCGCTCATGTCCAAAGTGTTACAGATCCAGTCGGTTGTAAAAAACTTGATGCCAATGTTAATAATAGTAAAGGAAGATAACAGGAAAGCTTGAATATTTCCATAGAAAAGGTGGCCACCCTGCCTGGTCAGGGACTGGCGTATGAAACTGGTATTTTGTAGTTTGGTCACTCAGAGACCATAGGAAATTGAACTATCCAGTTCAGTAATAATATTGGCAGTAATACTGAAATAAATGAGGTTTGGTGGCAGAAATGGGAAAAGGGTATGTATTATTACTAGCCAACGTCATGGGTTAGCTCAGATTGCAAGTAAATCTTGGTGGATCTAGCAAACTTTGTTTGTACCGCACTCACTTTCTGTTATGCGGTACAGTAAAGTAGTACAGGTGTGGGATCCGTTATCCGGAAACCCATTATCCAGAAAGTTCCGAATTACGGAAAGGCCGTCTCCCATAGACTCCATTATAATCAAATAATCCAAAATTTTAAAAATGATTTCCTTTTTCTCTGTAGTAAAAAAACAGTAGCTTGTACTTGATCCCAGCTAAGATATAATTAATCCTTATTGGAAGTAAAACCAGCCTATTGGGTTTATTTAATGTTTACATGATTTTCTAGTAGACTTAAGGTGTGAAGATCCAAATTACGGAAAGACCCGTTATCCGGAAAGCCCCAGGTCCCGATCATTCCGGTTAATAGGGCCAATACCTGTAGTAGTTTTACATCCGTTGAAAGGAAAGCTTCAATACTTTATATATTGGAATTAATCATCCTGACAGGGTTTAGCCGTACAGTATACGGCTTAAAGGTAATTAAAATATACCATTTTCCCAGGTGTCCTTGCAGTGGATTGGAATGGGCTCATGCACAGTATAGTAATTTTGTGGAAGCCTTACTGCTCGCTTTGGCAAGTTCAAAGGAAACCTCCATAGAGCTCAATAAATCAAGTGGCAGAATGCTTGCTTTGTTTTACCCCAGGGCAATAACCTTACAACTATGCATCTCTTTCACAGCAGGATCGCTGCCTTACTAAAAACCTGTTTAGTCTAAACTAGCCTTATATTATTTGCTAAATTCCTACTGAGTCATAGTGATTCCTTTTAGCAGGAATGTTCTGTGCAGAAATAAACATTGGTCAAGGATAGTTTGGGGGGAAACTCAAATTTTTCTTCAAAAAAAAAAAAAAAACCTCAAATTTTATTATACCCCGAAGCTGGTAAAAGTCAGAATCCGAAAATCACCAATCTCAAACCTACCTGCCGAGGTCATGTAGAAGATGTCCCTTTTACAATTTGAAGACATCAAGATCTGTGCTGGGTTTTGTAGGATAATCTGAAAAGTTCAAGGTTTTCGGACGATAACAAAAAAAAAACAGCGATTCAGATGATAAATCCGAAAAATGTGTACAATTCCAGTTATCGCTCGATTTTATAAAGTCTTTTCCAGCATGTAATTTTTCGAGTTATTTTATTGATAAATAAGTTTAAATTGTGGATGGGAGTTTGGTTAAGCTTGGTTTAAAAAGATGAGATAAATTAGAGTTTTAATAAATAACCCCTTGGTGAAATATATATTTTCTTTCTTGTACTATAATAAATTGCATTTCTACATGCTTGAGGCAAATCAGGCTCATTTGCCAATCCCATGTAATGGCTGGAGCACTTAAGGTGGCCATACACTATAAGATCCGCTCGTTGGGCAAGGTCGCCAAACGAGTGGATCTTAACACGATATGCCCACTAACGGCTGGGCAATATCTGATGAATCCGAACGTTCGGCCGCGGGGCTTGAACAATCGGATTACAATACTACAAATGGGCTCCAACGGGTTGCAAGTAGCCGATGCGGTCCTGTATCATACAAAAAATCAAACTTGACCTATCGATATTTGGCCAATTTTTGGCCTGATATCAATCGAGAGGACCCGTCGGGAGCCCCCACACATGGGCAGATAGGCTGCCGAACCTGTCTAAAGCCGGCCATAGATGCATAGAATCATTGTACGATTGGACTTCCCCATCTCCCGACCCTCCACTAACCATTGAGATCAAAGTCTTCCCAGTCAGATCAAATAAAGTAGTTAAAGAACAGATCAGCAATGTTCTGCCCCTGACAGCAATCGTACGATAGTTATATCTGACAAAGCTAGTGACAGTCTCCCACTGAAAATCCTACGATCGGCAATACACGCAGAGATATTATCGACAGAAATGTTCTAACCTGTCCGATCGACCAAACGACCGATCTCCGCCGAACGAAAAATCTCAGGACTTATACACACGGGCCGAAAATCGTACGAATCATCGATTCGTAGGATCAGATCTTTGCGTCTATGGCCAGCTTTAAAGACCGATATCGGCAGCTTTAATCTGCCCGTGTATGGCCGCCTTAACACGTATGCAACCTAAGGGGGTAGGGTGAAAAGAGCAAGAAGTATAGTGCAATGGTAAATGAGGCTCCGTATGTCTTACTGATAAATTCAGAGAATGCCTTTCCAGTGTAGGAACATGGATCAGGACACGGACAGATTCTCTGGAGTAAAGTGACAAACCCCAGGCTGTTAGCCCTCTTAATAGAAATCCCACCCATTGTGTCAGGCATCTGTCTCCCAATGTCAGGCTTTGCCAGGTCACACTCCCAGCTATGTGGGTTATGTGTCGAACGTGCAACATTTACAACTTATTCTGCGAAAGAATTCAGGCTCCATAAATGCACTTTTGGTTGCACTCCGATGCAGTTGCTCTTTACTCGTTCCAGTTGGTGCCATTTCTGGTGTCTACCCTATTGTTTCTGGTGACAAATAGTCCCTATAGTGGTTAAAGCGTTATAAGTATTTAATTGCTTCGCTCCAAACCGGCTCTGCTAAGGTTAGAATAAATGGTACTCTGAGCTGAGTGACTGTATTACAGCAGCCATACACGTTTATTGAAAATATAATAATCAAGTTTAGCTTGAAGCAACTTGGGGAAAGCTGTTGTCCTTCCATTTTTTGCTGTTGTCCTTCCATTTCTTGCATCTTCCATGCCTTGGCTTTAATAGTATCTCTCTGTGATGGATGAGAAAACCTAGGGGGTTATTCCTACTATGAAGAGTGCCCTTTAGTTCTTTTCTTTTCCTGACTTGTTTGAGGACATATACAATTGATATAAGGGTTGCTAAACCTTTTCCTTACTGGCCAGTGTGAGAGGCAAAAAGTCTTGTCTTGATAAATTTCTTGACCTAAACAGGGGCAAAAAAAGATTTTGCAGAAAATAGTTCAAACCAATAAACTGTATAATAATAGATATCACCCTGTAGTAGTATGTTTGCTAGGTTTAACATTGGTCTAAAGTAGCACCAGGGGGATCTGTATCTGCTGGGTGCTCTGGGCTTCCTTAAAGGAAAAGTAAACCCTAAAAATGAATGTGGCTAAAATACCATATTTTATATACTGAACTTATTGCACCAGCCTAAAGTTTCAGCTTGTCAATAGCAGCAATGATCCAGGACTTCAAACTTGTCACAGGGGGTCACCATCTTGGAAAGTGTCTGTGACACTCACATGCTCAGTGGGCTCTGAGCAGCTGTTGAGAAGCTAAGCTTAGGGCTCGTCACTAATTATCCAGCAGAAAACGAGGTTCCCCTGTAATATAAGCTGATGCTACAGGGCTGATTATTAAATTCTGATGCTAATTGCACTGTTTTCTGTGCTGCCATGTAGTAATTATCTGTATTAATTACTAATCAGCCTTATATTGTGAACTGTATATTGTGAGTGGGTCCCTAAGCTCAGTAAGTGACAGCAGCACAGAGCATGTACAGTGAATCAGCAGAAAAGAAGATGGGGAGCTACTGGGGCATCTTTGGAGACACAGATCTTTACTGCTTAAGGGCTGTGGTTGCCTTGGGCTGGTACAGAAGCACAAAACATAATGTACAACATTTCTAGCTACTTCTTTAGTTAGACTTTAGTTCTCCTTTAAGCTTTCCCGTCCCTCTATACTACAAGTACTGTTCAGCTTGTGCACAAGTCACCACTGAGTGAATCAGGCCTACTAGACTACAAGGGATCTTGAAGAAGATCTGGAAGATGCCAGTGGCCTGGACCTACTGCCTTGGGCTAATACTTCCATATGTCCAGTAAAAGGAACAAATCTGATATCCTGGCGGTAGGTACCATTCACGTTGAACATAGTTGGCTGGTTAAGGCAGATAGAAGTTGAAGGATTTCATCTCTAGGGTGTATGACAATAAGGAAACTCTTTTTTTCCTTCTCCTCTCAACACGTTTTATTTTGCATTTGAGAGGACAGAAATGCTCAGTAGTACTCCCCCCCCTCAATATAAACAGTTCCTAGAAATCTGTCTTCAATAAGTAGGTATGAAATGTTGACTTTCCCACAGGAGAATGGCAAGAATGAGCACGTTCCACAATTTATAGACCATCCTCATAATTCTGCTTGTCACACATGGTCTTAATCTAGATTTCTCCTTACTCCGTCCCCAAAGGATTCACTAGAATTCAGAAAATCCACCCTAGATAATAATTGTTTGGAAGAAAATGTCTGAATGCAGTGCAAAGTGCAATTTTGGGACACTAATCAACACTTTCTTTTACCCACAAAATTCTGTTGCCATTGCGGGTGAGAGCAGGGTAGAGCCGTGGCAGTTGTGCCTGATGCAACAGAATTGTTCTTTTAGTGCAAGTCTACCCTGAAAATCATAGTAGTGTTAGTTCCAGGCAATTGCACATGAGTCATCAGAGCAGACTGGACGGACACAATGGCACTTAGCACATCTATACGCAAGTGTACTGATCTATACGCAAGTGTACTGAGCTTGTTAAAAAGATGTAAATAAGTGCAAGATTTGCGTCCATTTAGCGCAGTCTAAAGATCTTCCTGTCAGCAATACAATCCTCTGTCTGGTTACCGGGGTGTAGGAGAGCGATGAAAGTAATTTCAGACCGCAGAACAAAAAGTTACATGCACACCAACTGTAAATTCTTAGAATGCCGCTGAGGACATCACGCTAGAGGAACTTCCCCTTAAATCAATAAAATGCTAAAACCTGGCTTTTGCTTCCTGCTCTCCATCATTCAGATTGTATATTATATTATTTCAATGGTACAGTACTATAAACAAAATATTGCATCTCCCTCTCCTAAATAGGCCTTGATAGTAGCTTTAACGGGTGCAATTTTGTTGCGTCCTGCCCTCTGTTCCTCTACATTGATTTAGCGTTAACGGTGCAATTTTATTGCATCTCCCCCTTTTAAATAAGCCATTATAGAAGCTTTAACAGGGTGCAATTTTATTGTGTCTCCCCCCTCCTAAATAAACCATGAGAGTAGCTTTAACGGTGCAATTTTATTGCGTCTCCCCTCCTAAATAAGCCATGATAGTAGCTTTAACAGGGTGCAATTTTATTGCGTCTCCCCCTCCTAAATAAGCCATGATAGTAGCTTTAACAGGGTGCAGTTTTATTGTGTTTCCCCCTCCTAAATAAGCCATGATAGTAGCTTTAACAGGGTGCAATTTTATTGCGTCTCCCCCTCCTAAATAAGCCATGATAGTAGCTTTAACAAGGTGCAATTTTATTGCGTCTCCCCCTCCTAAATAAGCCATGATAGTAGCTTTAACAGGGTGCAAATTGCGTCTCCCCCTCCTAAATAAGCCATGATAGTAGCTTTAACAGGGTGCAATTTTATCACATTGTTTTATTTTGGTCTTTTTACTGTGTTGCCGAGGCCTATTGCACATAGCCATTTGCATTTAATAGAATCAGAAAATTCAGTGGCCGATGTGAATGACCTGATGTGGGCAACTGGAATCTGTGTTTGTTTGTTTTTCATACCCTTTACGAGAAAACACCTCTTTTGTACAACTTCAGTGCAGAGGTCGTCCCTCCCACTCAACCCAGAACTGCTGTCCTCCCTTGTACCTCATGTTAAAGGGCAGTGGGGTTTAAAGCCACTATCTCTAGAAACTTGACTTCTCTCACCTATATTGTTGACCTGGAGAAACTGCACAGGTTCTGGCCACCAGAGAGCCAGGGGCAGGATATGAAGCAAACAGAGATGAAGGCTGCCAACCCTACTATAGTACTATGTAGTATTCGGGTGGTTTGGTTCAAAAGAGGGGCAGCTGCAGGGGAGAGAGTCATGTAGGTTTTATTTATTTTATATTACAATGATGTCCATATTGTTAATGCCCTGTACCAAGCACAGTTATGCTGGGAAAGGCCAAAGCATGGTGGGATAGATGGACTTATATACTGAGAGGCTAAATTTTGTTGCAGTTAGCAACAGCAAGGTTTGATCTGTATTACTACACGTGATATAATAAAAAGAGGGGGCTGATTTAAGCTGGCCATACATGTGCTGATATAATTGTAGTTTCTTATCATTTTTGGACCGTGTGTGGGCTTGGGTGATTGGTTGTTTAGAAGATCAGACAATTGCTGTCTGATAATGATTATATCTTTGAATGTATTGCCTATCTGATGATATCCAAGGATGAATGTGCTACAGTTTCCATGACATAACTTTTGTAGATTGTTGTCTGCCAATTAATGGCGAGAACGTCGTCCGATTTATTTTTCCCACTACTCCTTCCTACTATTTAAATCTGAATGTTCGTTTTAGATGGTTGCATTAAAATTTACGATCGATATCTGAAGAAGGATAAAATTTGAACGTGTCTGGCCATCTTAAAGGGAAGCTCAAACCAGAAAATCCAAAAACGATTTTCAATCTGCGTTGGATTTATCAAATTGTTCTTGCATGAAAGTTGTACTGAATTAACACATGAAAGGTGATACCTGTGCCAGTTTGATTGCTTTGAGCAGTTAACACACATGCATTTTCATATGGTTATGTGCACTAATACTCATCAAGACCTTTACACATGAAGGGATTAGAAGGATCGGGCAATTATTTGTTGCAGCATGAAAAAATTAATTGCTACTTCCTAAAGTTCCTACAGCTCTTAAATGTTTGCTGTGGAATACAGCACTGGAGACAACTGTTTGTAAATAAAGCCCAAGTGGGTTTTTTTTGTGTGTCTGACTGCTTTTGCGATCACACCCAACCCATTTGGCTCTTATTTCTGCCAAAATGCTGTTAGTAGGAGAGTTACTAGATGGACACATATTTAATGGAACCATGTTATCTTTGTTAGTGAATGGTTCCTTGATTGAGAGTAGACGTGGTTCTTATGTTCATATGGACATAGTTCCTAGAAGGTTATTTAAGATTCTACTTCAAGAAATCACCTGCATGAGATATGCTGCTGGTCAGGTACAGTAGGCTATTTATACAGATTCACTGAACTATACAAAATGTGGCTGCTGTCTCGTTTCTTTCCCCTCTGATGAGCAGGAGATTATGTGAGATCTCGGATACACAGAATGACATGTCTTAAATGTCACCCAATGACCAAATCGAACTGCAATGTTGTTTACACGGAACAGGGCACTTTAACTGCTTCCTTGAAGCAGAACTTGTCAGAATTAGAATATGGGCATACATGTTGTATTACATATATTGAGCTTACTGTCGTAGCCAAAAAAGAGGTCCAGCAGCTCTATAACTGCAATGATCCAGGCCTTCAAGCCTGGAGCATAGGAGTCGGATTCCAAAAACCTGGCCAATGACATAAAGATCTGATCATCAAGTGAGAAGATCTGTGTCCTTGGGCCAACAGTTGGGTCATATAAGGGACCTGTGTAGAGTTGTTGGCTCCAGTCTTCATCCATTGCCCAGTATGGCCTTTATTGGATGAGCTTTTCTGCAGTTACTGATCGGGTGGTGGATTTGGTCAAGAGGGGACAAACTGGCAGACAATGTTTCCCCGCTTATAAACTTCTTTGTGGTGATCGTTAAACCTAGTACATGCCCAGACTAGCAATCTGTGGATTCTGGCAAATGCCAGACTGGCTTCTGTAGTATACAATAGAAAACCCTACTTTGTGAGCTGTTTTGGCTAGGGATGCACTGAATTTAGGATTCAGCCAGGATTCTTCTGCCTTTTTCAGCAGGATTCGGATTCGGCTGAATCCTTCTGCCCGGCCGAACCTAATCCTAATTTGCATATGCAAATTAGGGTCTGGGAGAAAAATCGTGTGACTTTTTGTAAGAAAACAAGGAAGTATATATGTTTTCCCATTCCCACTCCTAATTTCCATATGCAAATTTGGATTCAGTTCAGTATTCGAATGAATCTTTCGTGAAGGATTCGGAAGTTGGGCCGAATCCAAAATAGTGGATTTGGTGCATCCCTAGTTTTGGCCTCTATGTACTTGAAATGCCAGGACTTGTTTTGAATCCAAGTCTTGACCTGACCTAGAATGTGCAGTTTGAGGGAATATTATCAATAATATTTATATTGATCAATAAAAATAACTGTAATAATAAAATGTTTTAACTTGATTTGATTGCACATTTCCTGAGGCAAAATCCTGGAGAGATGATTGGTGTACGACAATAAAAATGTGAGCTTTACTTTGCCTTTAGGAAATGGCCGTACGTGCTCTGAAGCAGACCGGGAGCAGGAGCATTGAAGCTGCTTTGGAGTTCATTAGTAAGATGGGTTATCTGGACCCGAGGAATGAACAGATTGTTCGGGTGATCAAGCAGACATCACCAGGTATGTACATGTGGTTCAGAACACTGTGCTGGAATATGCCTTAAATTAATATCCTTTAGCTCTCAATGATTGTAGTTCTATTTGACACAAGAAATAGAAGTAGGAGAATAAATGGTATCTCCTCGTAAATGTGCTTCTATCTCCATACTGACCTTTTGTGTGTTGCAAGAATGGAGTCTCCAAAATGTAAGAGGTCACCCAGGCTGTCCATTTGATTGTCCCATGGGCTGATTTATTTTAGCTGATCAACTGAACGCTGATCAGACCACGACCAAAGTGCAACCCTGTCTGCCTCTACATCCACCACTAAACTCATGCATGCACCAAGGGGGCTCACTGCCAACTACAGGTTCACTTTTTTGGCAACTAACAACAAGATAGTCTTCCGTAGCTTTTTTTAACATGATTGCTGTTGGGATCCACTAGTCGGCATGCTTTTTACAACTTCCCACCTCGGGTTATTCTGCATTCCTTTAGGCCAGCCTTGCCCTATATAACTTTAGCTGTTTTAAACTCTTTTAATCTGCATTTGGATTTTTTGGCTGACATGGGCCATGTTCTCTTTGGAGGAAATGTAATACTGCATGGCTCAATAAAAACCTAATGCTATTGACAAAGGGTCATAGATGTTACTTGTTACATCATACCGTATATACTTGAGTATAAGCCGAGTTTTTCAGCCCCCAAAATATGCTGAAAAACTCTACCTCAGCTTATACTCGGGTCAAGCGCAAAAACGGTCACCGGTGTCTAAGAATAGTCGCCGGCGTCCAAGAATCATGTTTACAATTGCCTGCAAATAAGTTATATTGTATAAAGTTGTACAGGTATGGGACCTGTTATCCAGAATACTTGAGACCTGGGGTTTTTTGGGATAGGGGATCATTCCTTAATTTGGATCTCCATACATTGTCTACTTAAAAAGAATGTAACCATTAAATAAACCCAATTATATCTTGGTTTTGATCAGGTACATAGTTTTGTTATTACAGAGAAAAATCTCAATTATTTGATTAAAATGGAGTTCAAGGGAGATGACCATCCCGTAATTCTGAGCTTTCTGGATTACAGGTTTCCAGATAACGGCTCCATACTTGTAGAAAAACTTTTTTTGCTGCTGGAAAAGGCATACGTAGCGGACATTCAAAACAAAATTCACTGTGAAAATGAAAGCTGACTTTAATTGTCCTTTTAATATTTGCTGCATGAATCAGTTTGTGTATATGACTTATATTCTAGAGTAGTATTCTATCACGCTTTGTAAATTTAGAGACTATGGAAAAAAATGTGTATTTTTTTTAGGACACAGAATCTTTAAGCCCTGACAAATATGTGGCATAAATCCACTATAGAGAAATGTTTATTAGTTTTCCCTTTTTGACAAGTCTCCAACCTGTCTCGTGTCCTGACCAACAACAGTGCATTTTTTCTAAAACCGACATAGTAACCGGGTAGATCAATCAGTAGCCCAGATGGATCTGTCACAATTTCCCTTTTACTTAGTGCTGCTGCTATGAGGATATCCAGCAAACACATACTGTTGGTAAGGCCCGAGGGCAGAACACATTAAAAGATTAGATCAGTATGTTACTGTAAGTTTTAACTCATTCTAAAGCACTGTATAGGATAAAATTAGTGATAAGTAGTCATGGGTCTTCTGAAAATCAGTTGGCCGTCTGGGCTTCTGAAACCCTCAACAGGGCATTTGGGATAAACTCCAAATTTTTATTTCCCAGAATGACAGGTCTACACAGTTGGATCACTCTTGTTGAGACAATAAGTCCTTCTAAAAGGGACCTTAGTAACTGTATATCGTGGATTTCTTTTCTTTGGTAGAACAGAACTGCTGTCTGAATTTTTATACTTTTTTGTTTTTCTTCTTTTAATTTCAGGAAAAGTCACAACTCCTAATAGTGTATCTCACCGGTCAAACTTTGAAGGATCAAATGAGACATTTTATCCTTATCATCCAATGAACAATGCAGCTTATGAAGGGCCTGGCTTTTCAGCAGAAGGTGCCAATGTCCTCAGTGAAGTACCACGTCAGTACATGGACTATTTGCTTTCTTCGCCTCAGCCTGCCACGTTGAATGGCCCTTCTCAAAGGCCTCTGCCTGTAGTAGGTGCTCACAACTCTCCTGTCAGCCACCAGCAGAAGGGATATGTTACAAATGCAGAGTCTGCTGTAATGAACTACGTTATTGGGAATCATAACAACCCAGGTCTTCCAATACAAACGTCTCATGCCTCAAGCAGTCCACACTATAGCCGGCAGCACATGATGGTGCAAGGGGATCCTATGGCCTATAGCGTGCAGAGAACACCATCATTTCAAAATAAACTGCAGCAAGATGGAGGATATGTAAATTTACCCCAGACCAGTCCAGGCCACGCCTATACACAGGCACCTTCCGGTATGTACTTGCCACACACTCACCACAAGCAAACAAGTCCTCCCTCTCACCAGATGCATGTGATAGCCAGAGGTTCACCATACTCTGAGTTTTCAGACACTCCACAAAACCTGTTGACGCCATCAAGAAACAGTTTGAACATGGATCTCTATGATCTTGGCAATGCATGGCAAAACTCACAGCCTTGCCGGGATCCTCTGCAGGGCCCAGGTTTAGACTCTTCTCCAAGACAACATGTGTCCTTCAGACCGGACTCTCAAGTGCCAAGTCGTGCTAGTTCTTTTAATAACCACCAACAACAAAAGCAAGTGGTGATGCGACAGACCCCACCCAACAAACCTGACACTTCCATGCCCTTACCCAATACTGTCACTACTGTTACAGCCACTCATATTCTGCAGCCAGTAAAGAGCATGAGGGTGACAAGACCTGAACCACAAACTGCTGTAGGCCCCTCACATCCTGGTTGGCTAGCGGCTCAAGCACAGAAGTTAGAAACTCAAAAGGTGGAGATGGTCGAGCCTCCCACCTCATCAATTGCATCAGCTAACGCTTATGGTATAGATGTGGGTTATGGCAACCAAGATATGAGATTTCCACCACCTCCTTATCCAAAACATCTCTTGCTTCAAACCAACTCAGAACAGCTTGAAATGAATGCCTTATGTAAGGGAGTGGATCAGAACCTTCGTGTGACTGAGAATGTATCATGTGGTCCAGTAGATGAAGCCAATGGGGAACCAAAAGCTAGCAAAGCGAGCAAGACCCCCAAGGTTGTTAAATCGGGAAAGGATAAAAAACAGATTCAAACATCACCTGTTCCCGTGCGTAAAAACAGCAGAGATGAAGAAAAGCGAGAGTCCAGAATAAAAAGCTACTCACCTTTTGCCTATAAGTTCTACATGGAACAACATGTGGAGAATGTTCTAAAGACCTACCAGCAGAAAATCAACAGGAGACTACAACTGGAACAAGAAATGGCTGAAGTATGTGCAATTTGCAATTGGTTTTCATTTTTTATTATTTGTGCTTTTTGAGTTATTTAGCTTTTTATTCAGCAGCTCTCCAGTTTGCAGTTTCAGCCATCTGGTTGCTAGGCTCCAAATTATCCTAACAACCATGCATTGATTTGGAATAAGAGACTGGAATATGAACAGTAGAGGGTCTGAAAGAAAGAAGAGTAATAAAAAGTAGCAATAACAAAACATTTGTAGCCTTACAGAGCATTTGGTTTTTAGATGGGGTCAGTGACCTCCATTTGAAAGCTGGAACGAGTAATTCGAAGAAGGCAAATAATTCAAGAACTGAAAAAGAAAAAATGAAGGCCAATTAGAATTAGCCAATCTATTACTTAAAGTGTCTTGCAGGACATTCAGGGATTAGTATTCTGCCCTTTGAACATGATTAAATTTAAAGAATAACAATGCATTTTCAACACAAGTTCTATTTAGTGTGCTCTTGTTTTTTTTTTAGCAAAGGTTTCTTTTTAGGTATACTGCCTCTTTAAAGGACTAGTAACAGCAAAAATTTTCTAAAAAAAGGTCCATTAGTGTGCTACGAAAAAGACTTTAAAATCGCTAAGTCTTTATTAAGAAACAACTTAACGAAACTCTGCTTGCGCTCCTCTTCAGAAACGGCGACAGGGCGACGATCCATTGTGCGACGCTCGATTTCTCCTCCCTGGCTATCTCCTAAAAGGAAGGCAGGGAGGAGAAATGGAGCCCCGCACGATGGATCGCCGATCGCCTTTTCTGAAGAGGAGCGCAAGCGGAGTTTCGGTTATTTCTTAATAAAGACTTAGCGACTTTAATAGCTGAAAACTTTATTAACTACAGTTTATAAGGATATCATTTACAGGATATATATCACATGTTTGGGGCAAACAAATAAGAGTTTTACATTTTGATCACAAGCATGGGTGAATAGTGGCCTTAAAAACCTGGTGAATTTTTCTGTCTATTACTAGCAACAGCGTATTAATGACACTTATTTAAAAAGAAAAGATGCGCTGCATGGGAAGGTATCATATAGGAAGGGGAGAAGAACCGTCACCTGCCATCTGGTCGACTGATTCCACTCTGGTCACGTGGACAAACATAAGATATCCATAAAAAGATGCACTTTTTGATAAGTGCAAAGGACTTGCCCATCCATATTTTTTTGTATGCATTGCATTTGTGCTTTTAAAATGATGGAATAAATGTTGAATTTTATCACAGACATCTGCAATGAGAGGCAAGTCCTTTCACTTATCCGGTGACCAAAGAGCGCGCCATTTTATGGATTTAAAGGGTATAGTCCCCCTTTAATTAATCAAAACCAATCAAATCGTGTAGCTAAATATGTTGTCATTATTAAAGCCCAAACATTCTGAACATATTTGTGATGGACAAAACGTTTGCTTAATTGACAGCCAGAGGAAAATTGCTAAGTGTTAATTATTGCAACATTCTTTGTGTGATTTAATGTAAGATGACATTCTGAGCACAAAAAGTCCCCCTTATTGCCACACTAGCCATTCAGAAGCCAGTGTTTGGTGACATTGTTTAGTTAAGCAGTGCTGTGGGCATTTGACAGAACTCTGAAAAAAAACCTTAGGTTTATTTAGGAGGTCCGGTTTGCTATATTTAGGTGCTATTTATGGCATCATTTATATTTGGATTGTCTTAACCAAAAGGCAGGACAGTTGCAGAGAATGAATAAACCATTAAGAATGCAGGACCTTCCTGTTTGTGGCTATGACATCAGACCACAAAATACTTCATTCCATGCCCCATGACTATAGCACTAAAGATAGGCTCAGGCATGTGTGGGCACACTAAATGTAGGCTTCTTACTACTTATTTATCAGTAGAATCTCACTAGGAATTTTCTCCGTTACCTGTTTCAGCTAACGAATCTCATTATAGACAACCCTAGACAAATTTGCCTTAGGACAGTAACCTAGAGCAACCAATCACCAACAGTCTTTGAGCAGCTATGGTGGATATAAAAGCTGCTGACTTGGCCCCTACAGAGTTCGCAGCTTATTGGGTTGGGGTACCTACAATACCTATATCTGAACTGATATTGGCAGATTTGAAAATCCGATTGATTAAGGCAGTGCTCCCCAACCAGTAGCTCACAAGCAACATGTTGCTCTCAAACCCCTTGGATTTTGCTCCCAGTGGTTTCAAAGCAGGTTCTTATTTTTGAATTCCAAGCTCTGAGGCCAGTTTTAATTGCACTAAAACCAGGTGTACTGCCAAACCGAGCCTCAATGTAGGTTGACAATCCACATAGGGGCTACTAAATAGCCAATCACAGCCCCTATTTGGCACCCCAAGAACAGTTTTCATGCTTCTGAATGTTGCTCATGGGTTCTAAAGGTTGGGGATCCCTGGGGTTAAGGTCTTCATTGGCATATTGATGCCACCCTTTTCTGACAGTGGGTCTCTACTGGCCCATAGTCTGATTTTATCAGATTGGATGGGACTAAAAGAGAAAATGTTTAGGTGTATGGCCAGCTTTAGAAGAATGAAAGCAGATGACAGGCTGGTTGCCATTGTTTAAGGGTAGATTTCTGGGCCGTTCTATTTTTCCGAGCAACTATTATATCAAGTGCATATAACGCACTTGAAGTCAGAAGTGGTTACCTGATGAAGCGTGCCTAAGAAATTTAAAATTATGTTGTTGTCCATTGTAGTGATGATGATCATTTTGGGTTGACAGGCTGGCCTCGGTGAAGTCGTTCAAGAGCAAATGCGGAAAATCCTTTATCAAAAGGAGTCGAATTATAACCGATTGAAGAGGGCCAAAATGGACCAGTCTTTATTTGTAAAAATTAAGACACTGGGAATAGGAGCTTTCGGGGAAGTGTGTCTGGCAAGCAAAGTGGACACCAAAGCGCTTTATGCTATGAAAACCCTACGGAAAAAGGATGTGCTGAACCGCAACCAAGTAGCTCATGTAAAGGCAGAGCGGGACATTCTGGCCGAGGCTGATAACGAGTGGGTAGTGAAACTTTACTACTCTTTCCAGGACAAAGATAACTTGTACTTTGTGATGGACTACATTCCAGGAGGGGACATGATGAGCCTTCTAATACGCAAGGAGGTGTTTCCAGAGCACCTTGCCAGGTTCTACATTGCGGAGCTAACCCTGGCCATTGAGAGCGTCCACAAAATGGGATTTATTCATCGAGACATCAAACCCGACAACATTCTTATAGACCTGGATGGCCATATTAAGCTGACCGACTTTGGCCTGTGCACTGGGTTCAGGTGGACTCATAACTCAAAATATTACCAGAAAGGTAAGTAGTGAAATCTATTGCTAGTGTAGAACAGGCTGTGTGCAAACCCAACTATTTTTCTATGGTTTTAATCCTATGGTTTATGCTATGGCTGGATACAAAGAAGGCTTGGTTCAGTACTGTCCAGTGCCATCCTGGGTTCTAGATTTGGATGAGGACAGAGTAGACTTTATTTCATGAATAGTAGATCGTGATGGGCTGGCACAAAATGGATCACACTCCAAAAATAGATGTAGTAAAAAAGTATTTTTTATTAAAGGAAAACTATACCCCCCAAACAATGTAGGTCTCTATTATAAGATACTGAGTAAAACAGCCCATGTGCTTCATGTAAATGAACCATTATCATAATAATATACTTTTTTAGTAGTATGTGCCATTGGGTAATCATAAATAGAAAATTGCCATTTTAAAAAATAAGGGCCGCCCCCTGGGATCGTACGATTCACTGTGCACACATACAAACCACATGTAAGGTCACATGAGCCAATTAACAGACAGAGTTCTGTCTTTTGCTTCCTCACTTCTTCCTGTTACAGTTAGTGTTGTAGTATTTCTGGTCAGGTGATCTCTGAGGCAGCACAGATAGAGTCACAAAATGGTGGTTCAAGGCAAGAGATGTAAAAGGGCAATATTTATGTAAATATATATTCCAGTTTGGTAAGATTCTTTAATATGTCATTCAATTTGATATAAACTATCTGTTGCTTAAGTATTCATTTTGGGGGTATAGTTTTCCTTTAAAAACATCACAGCAAAGGCCTAAATGGCCTAAATAGGCCTTTGCTGTGATGTTTTTGCTTTAATAAAAATACTTTTTTACTACATCTATTTTTGGAGAGTGATCCGGTTTGTGGCAGCCCATCACTATCTACTATTCGCTACTTTTGCCTTCCTGAGCTGAAGGTTTGGGGCTAGTGCACCTGGATCCCCCGCTTGTTTGGGTAAGTTAACCCCATCATTACTGCTCATTGCATTGACACTGAACATTTTTCTTTATATATTCATTGAGACTTTATTTCATATAACATTATTATTATTGTCATATTATGATTTCGAGAAACACAGTAGGCCAGATTATTGCCCCACTGTATGGAATAAGTTGTATGGCATTGGCTCAGAAAGTTGCCATGTCTCCGGTACAAAATCGGTGCAAATTATTTTTTTCTTACTGGAGTTATTTCATTAAAATAGAAATAGCAGGTAATTTTACTCCCCCGTGTTCTATATTTACAATGTCAAAAATATGTCTTAATGAGGCACGATGTATTTGCTTTACCTTACACTATACCAGTCTGCAGCACAAATTGTTAGTTACCTTGGTGGGTAAATAAAGCAGCTTTTTTTTTTTTAAAAGAATGAGTGGGCTGATAATGGCCTATTATTCATTTTAATAGTATAGTAGACTACATGCAACGTTGTATTTTAAACCCTGAAGGCAGCCTTTAGACTTTGTGTGGATTCCTTCCAGGCTTTTAAATTGCAGTTTCCGTTTCCATATAATAAAGAACAATTCTTATCGCATCCTCTCTAGGGAACCACGCCCGACAAGACAGTATGGAGCCTAGTGAGCTGTGGGATGATGTATCCAACTGCAGATGTGGAGACCGGCTAAAGACTTTGGAGCAGCGAGCTAAAAGGCAGCATCAGAGATGTCTGGCTCATTCTTTAGTGGGCACGCCTAATTATATAGCCCCAGAGGTTCTGCTGCGCAAAGGTATGATGATCTTGGACGTTAAAGCACAAGCAAAACATAAATACTCGAGCTCAGGAAATCATAACCTTTTTCACACCCTGGTATGGTGCACATCTTAGTCACGCTGCTATGGGATCTCTTGTGCTGCCCTGGGCGGGCAAGTGTATATGAGAGAAAGCTGGTTTACATGATTCTACAGCAGATCTTCCATAAACTTCAACAACCTGTTGACCGGATGATAGCAATGTTTGTTTATGATTTCTGTTTCTGACTCTTGAAACAGTGTCGCAAAAGTCAGTTCTCCGCCAGGTCTGTTTATCAGTGCTCACTGTGGCCACAGAGTTCACTGAATGAATACCACAATAAAGGGGTCCAAATAAAATCCCTTTGGGAGTTGTTTGTAGTTTCTACATATTTAATGTGTCCTTTTTACACATATTTACAAAGTCAACACTTTGAGGGTGTTATTGTTAGCCAATATAGGTATCCCTTCTACAATACTTTTTGTATTTGTTTGTTTTTTTATTTGTTATTTATAGGGTGGCATTCTGTAACTTAAAGGAAAACTAAACCCTAAAAATTAACAGGGCTAAAATTGCCATGTTTTTTTAGCAGCAATTATCCAGTACTTCAAACTTGTCACGGGGTCACCATCTTGGAAAGTGTCTGTGACACTCAAATGCTCAGTGGGCTCTGAGCAGCTGTTGAGAAGCTAAACTTAGGGCTCGTCACTAATTATCCAGCAGAAAATGAGGTTGGTCTGTAATATAAGCTGATGCTACAGGGCTGATTATTCAATTCTGATTAGGATCTATGGCACATAAAGGTTTAAAATCAAATTCTGATTAGGATCTATGGCACATAAAGGTTTAAAATTATGATTATTAATTAGAAGATAAAGGGAATTAATTTCACCTTATAGGCTCCTGTATCTGTGACTAATTGTGACACTAATTGGTCTCTGTTGTTCTTGTGCAGGTTACACTCAGCTGTGTGACTGGTGGAGTGTAGGTGTCATTCTGTTTGAGATGCTGGTAGGGCAGCCACCATTCCTTGCATCAAATCCAACTGAAACCCAACTAAAAGTAAGTACTAATTCATTCATGTGAACTGCTCAAGCACATCTAGTAACACAATAGAAAAGGGACATTCTTAGTAGGCTTCTTGTGTGTTTCTTCTGTGTCTTCATGGGTTTGTCCTAAAGTCCAAAAACATTCAGACCGGTTAATTGGCTCCTGATACAATTGACTATAGTATGTGTAAATGTAATGGAGACCTTATAGACTGTAAGCTCCACTGGGACAGGAACTGATTGGATAGGTATGATCTCCGTCCTTTGTAAATGTTGGCGCTATATAAAATATTATCCACTCTTAAGGCAGGCTATAGCGAATATTGCCATTTTTAAAACCTTATGAAATCCTTTTGGAATTGAATCAAATTAAATGTGCCTGTCCACAGAAAAAATGGCCAGGGCCAAGCAGACTTCCCTCCACAGCCACACCAATCAGACTTCTTTGTACTTGACCAGAAATGGCCCTTTCTGTCATCAGTTTTGTGGCAGTGATCCTGGAGCAGGAGCATACACTCCAGAAATCAGTAGATTGGGGACAAGAAACTATATGGCCAGGCATGGCAGCTGCCAACTCAGATACAAATTTCTTGTGTTTCGGGTCATATATGGGGAGACAGGCAACTTGGAGGGGTCTGGGCAGAGTCCTTTTGCAAATATCGTGGGTTGTTTATTCTTAAGTACCTAATTAACATAGTAAGTTAGGAAGACACACGTCCATCAAGTTCAACCTTTTAACTTTTTAACCTGCCTAACTGCCAGTTGATCCAGAGGAGGGCAAAAAGCAATACCCACCTGAAGCCTCTCCAATTTGCCTCAGAGGGGGAAAAATTCATTCCTGACTCCAAGATGGCATTTGGAGCAGTCCCTGGATCAACTTGTACTATGAGCTATTTCCCATAACCCTGTTTTCCCTCACTTTCTTGATTCAGGGAGAGAATTCCATATGTTCACAGCTCTCGCTTTATAAAAAAAAAAAAATCAGAATATTTAGCCAGAACACTTCCTTTCTTCTAATCAGAATGGGTGCCCTTGTGTCAGCTGGAAGGACCTACTGATAAATACCCCATATATAATAATGTAACGTGAAAAGGATAGTTTAATTTTACTTTTTATATGCCATAAATGAGCCCCGGGACCCTAAAAATGCAGTGATCTTTTGAATTCAGGCCACGTTCCTCCAGTTGAACAGCGGATTTCCTGCAGTTTTCCATGGCTGTAATTTCACTCTCCAAAAAAAGTGATTCAGAAATGTGTGTTGTACACCTGTTGCTGCTTCTGATTTCTTTGTGCCTTGACATCCCTAATAGTAATCCATTTGCTTTTCCAGGTAATACATTGGGAGAATACCCTTTACATTCCTTCCCAAATCAACCTGAGCCCTGAGGCAACCAATCTGATCGCAGAGTTGTGCTGTGGGGCTGAAGACAGACTTGGGAGAAATGGGGCAGATGAAATTAAGGCTCACCCCTTCTTCAGCTCAATTGACTTTTCCTCTGACATTCGTCATCAGCCAGCACCTTATGTTCCGAAAATCAGCCACCCAATGGATACCTCTAATTTTGACCCGGTGGAGGAGGAAAGTCCTTGCGGTGACAGCGGAGACAGCACTGTGATGTGGGACGCTCTTATGAGTTCAGGAAACAAACACACCGAGCATGCCTTTTATGAGTTCACTTTCCGCCGGTTCTTCGACGATAACGGCTACCCGTTTCGTTATCCCAAGCCTTCCAAATTAGAGACCTCTTCATGTGAGGAAACTGAGGAAGAAGATAACAATTCTGCCAGAGAGTCAGAAGGCTGCCAGCCTGTCTATGTGTGAGATCCCGGGATGGATATTACCTTCAAGTTGTTGAAGGCGCTTGGCTCTTCCAGTGGATTTTTATATTTTAGCCACGATCGCTACCGATGCCTTAAATTTATGCATTGCCTGTGAGTTTCTGGGACTCATTTGAAGATGCCCTTTATAACAAGGCTTTAAAGGCCTTTTCATAGATGGGGTTAAAATATGTCATGGCAATATCATGATTACTTCAGAAGTATTAAAGAATAAAGTGTTCCAGTGGGGTATTCTTGCTGGTGTTGTGTGTGTGCGCGGATACAGATCAACACCACCCTCATCACAGAAATGTAACCTCATTGTCAAATATGCACAAAAATAGGACGTCTGAATTCATCGCTGATGAACCAAAGCAAAACCGTCGGCTTTTGCGTATTGGAGGTGGACTCGCTTCCTTTGGGTGGAGTGGAATTCTGGGAATTTTTAGCTGGTTGCACAAAAGCACTAAAGTACCGCTGCAGAGCTACAGACACGTAGGCCATGGTTTTGTCAGGGCCGTGTGAATACTGTCCTCTTCCAGTGCTGCATGTTCTGCATCTTATGAAGGAGGTTCCTCAGTCTCAATGGACTTAACCCCTTCCACCAGAACAGATAATCATGTATTTGTGGAATAATCTCCAGCCAGATCTTTATCAACAGAGATGCATTTTCTACAGGCTGTGCGTTGGGCAGGATGAAAGGTTTTTGACATGAACTGGATCCGTGCAATTCCAGACTCGGACAGTGAATAAAGACTTTATTCCATGTCGGCGTGGAGATAACTGTTGCTCTAATAGTACTTTTCTCAGCAATAATCGAATAATAATAGAAAACACTTGTGTTTTCTAATTCTTGGTTTTTTTTCTATAATCTATATGGAAATGTAACTTTGAAACAAACACCTTCATCGACTGAGCGTTTGATATTACCCTCAGCACTTAATTCTACAGCAGAAGATTAAAACATGGGGCCTTTGGTTTCAGCGCTTCAGAACTTATTATTCAAAACAAGATACAGGACGAGGGCGATGTGTGAATTCCTAAAAAAATCACGACTCTTCCCTGCTGTACTGTACTGACTGAGTGAGCAGGTAGTTTTTATTAAGGGGAAACTGGCCCAGCTTTAAACGCGCACAATGTTTAGTGAATGTTTAATACATGACAAATGGGTGTTTTTTATCAGGTATTAATGGTTTAGTGGTTTGCTCTTTCAAACTGCAGGTGGACAAAAACAGGCCGATTATAAACTGCCAATTCAGCCCCTCCAGACCGAGCATCTTATTGGCCCTGTTGGCAAGCCTGTTAGATATCATGCCAAAAAGTGCTCCAATATCTCTTGGGACAGGTTTGAAAATTCCATTGGACGAGAACGATATCAGCCCATTGATGGAGCCTCGTCCGACAGCAGGTCTATATATGTCTGCTGTATGGTCTGTGGGTGGGATGCCAAATTGGGATAAGAGTTGCCTGTTTGGCAACCTCAGCAAGTTATATGGCAAGCTTACATTTTTACTGCTAACATCTACTGGACTGGGCATTCCAAACTACTCATGTTGGGCAAGCTTGTTATGCCAGGTTATCAGTCTGTGGCCTATTTGCAGTAGAAAAAAAAAGGTAAGAAATAATGCGATACTGATTTAATAAACATCCACAGAAGTTTAGTGGATTGTCATGACAGTTCTCTTTAAATGAGAAGGAAAGGCATTGTACACTTGGGGGTGCCAAATGTTAGCCACCCCCAAGTGATTGTATTGACTTACCGGAAACCCTGGGCAGGTGCTCCTATCAGCAGAAAACTGCACTGGCCCGGGGTTATACCAGTGAGCACCACGGGGCGATCCACTTCTGTCTTCTTCTTTCTTCAAATTTCCAGGGGCAAACGCATGCGCAGTTGAACGGAATAGCCGACTTTTTAGTTAAAGTTCGGCTTTTTGTTATACTGCGCATGCGCAACCGCAAGAAGAAAGTGGAAGACGGAGGAGGATCGTTCCGCGGTGCTCGGTGAAATAATCCCGGGCAAGTGCAGTTTTCTGCTGATAGGAGCACCGGCCCGGGGTTTCAGTTAAGTCAATAAATCACTTGGGGGTGCCTAACATTTGGCACCCCCAAGTGCACAAAGCCTTTCCTTCTCCTTTTAATAAGATCCAACTTGTAAGGGGTAGTTCACCTTTAACAGCTTTTAGTATAATGTAGACCCGATACAAAGTTCAGAGATAATTCACAGTTGGTCTCAATTTGTTATGGTTTTTGTGTTAAGCTTTGTGTTCAGCAGCTCTCCAGTTTCAGCAGCTATTTGGTTGCCAATTTTGGAGTCCAATTTAACCTAGCAACCAGGCAGTGATGTGAATGAGAGACTGGAAGATAAATAGGAGAGGTCCTGATAAAACATAAGTCACATTAGCAATAACATTGTAGCCTCACAAAAATTATTTTTTTTTATTTCCCGGAGCATCCACATTTACAGCATTTTAACTTGCAAGATTAAAAGAGAGAGGCAAATAATTTTTAAACTGTAACATACTAAAAAGATAAGTTAAAGGTAAACTATCCCATTAATACAGCACACGCTAATAGAATTGCAATTATTTTTTAGTTGCACCAAAAGTCTTGCTATATTTCTCTGCTAGAATACAAATGCTGAATATCAAGTTTGTTCTTGGGTAGTTGGAAGGTTATTAGTAGCTAATACTAATAACTGGGATCAAATTGAGTGACCATATAAATTTAGATATCTGCAGTTCCCCGTATGGCTTTTCCTAAATTGCAATAAGCTTTTGTTTTGTTTTTTTTTTTAAAAAAAAAGAAAGATGAAGGGAAAAAAAAAATCTGTAAAAAGTCCCTGGAGAAAATGTTTGGCTGTGCTTTAGGACTTCACTTGGTAGTAATAATATTACAACAACAAAAAAAAAAACTTATTGTAAATTGTAAAATATATCAGAAATCTTTATATTATATAGATATATATTTTTTGCCAACATTGAATTGCACCTAAAAACCACATCAGAAACAGAAACGTTTAACCCCAGAACATGTGATATAGATCTATATATATATATATTCTGTGCAATATTGCTTTAAAAGAGTTTGCTTTTGCTTTTTTTTTTTCATTCCTTCTTAAAATTCACATTTTTGCATTTCAGAAGTGTGACCAGTTTTGAACCTCTGGGTGACTGAAGTCCAATAACAGTGCTTTTGTTGATCAGCTATACCCGGAGTCCTCTTTCTCATGCAAGGGGTTAACAAAACACTTTACCTCTAGAGCCGCAGAGGAAACTTGCTGCTTAGAATGTTGGGTTGTTATAGAACAGGGGGCAGGCAACGATTAGTGCTCCAGTTGCTGTGAAGGAACAACTCCCAGCAGCCCGCCTTCTAGCAATGCTGGGAGTTGAACTTTGACAAGAGCTGGCGTTGCCGTCCTTTATTGAGGAAAGTGTGTGCAAGTGTTGGTGTGAGTAAAATACTGCATGGGTCTACAAGTAATTCTTTTCTGATTCACAGGCCGGCCCTGTGGAACATTCTCATTTGTGTTAGAGAGGAGAAGTATCCCGTATATTTAAGAGTGCTGTGCGTTTGGTGAGTTTGTATATGAGGAGGGCAGAAGGCGGCTTCGTTGGTGTCGCATAGAGTATGTGTTGTTGATAAATGCGATCTTCAAATATACAGCTATTTTTGTTTTCTTTGTATTTGTTCTTTGCTGTAGCTCTGTGTTTAGCAGGTAACGCTTCCACCCCCCCCCCCCCCCTAACATATATTTCATCATGTGAAATTTCAGTTTCATGCTGATTAAATACCAGTATATAAGGGAAGCAGCACATTTTCAGAGATGGAGTCATTTGAACCAACGTTGGGTTCACAATCCAAGGAAGAATGACTTTCTTCAAGCATTTGACTTATTCCTGGAGAACATTGGATAAAGTGAAGTAAAAGGGTTGTACAACATGATACTTTTTTTTAATGGTTTTTGCAACTGCGTTTCTGTCTTTCTTGACAAAATGCAGGTTCCAAATAGGGTTTGTACTGTTCTTTAGGGCAGAGACACACGCTGCTATTTTGGGAGATTAGTCGCCCATCGACAAATCACTTCTTCTTCGGGCGACTAATCTCCCTGAACTGCCTTCCCGACGGCTAGAATGAAAATCGCCGGCGGGATGGCACTCGGAGCGTTTCTTTTTCTGAAGTTTCCTTGTGAGGCAACTTTGGGTGACTTCGGAAAACGAAGTGCTCAGAGTGAAGTTCAAAGGCAGTTCGTGGAGATTAGTTTTCCACCCCCCGAAGAAGAGGAGATTAGTCGCCGGGCTAATCCTCACCGAATGTGACCGTGTGTCTCTGCCCTTAGGGTTCTTTGCCAGTGCAATTGGGCTCATCAGGTCAGCCTTTAGCATAACGGTACACTGATCCCAAACACCCAGTGCCCGAAAAGGTTTTGCCCCAGTCTTTACCCCAAATGAAGGGACTCCTGAAAAATAAATGAACAAAATGTCAGGAAAGGGTTAATACAGGTGATGATATCCCAAATGCTGGGAAATAGATACTGAAATAAAATGCAGGGGTAGGTCTGTATTAGGGATGCACTGAATCCCACTATTTGGAATCCTTCATAAAAAGATTTGTCGAATAGTGAACCGAATCCTAATTTAGGGACAGGAAGGAAAAAAAAGTCTAAAAAAATAATTTTTACTTTGTTTTGTGACAAAAAGTTGTGATTTCCTTTCCTGCCCCATATTTGCATATGCAAATTCGGATTTGGTTCGGCCAGGCACGAGAATTTGGCCGAATCCTGCTGAAAAAAAGCAGAATCCCGAAGTGAATCCTGGATTCGGTACATAGTCTATACAGATACCAGATATATTTTAAAAGAACACCCACTGTTTCCTGGTTCCTTTCAACGCTTCATAAACACAAATCCAACGGAAGAGCTTTGAAATTTGTGATATTCATCACATGATGAAACCATACACCTTGTTAGGTTCTTATCCTGAACAAAGAGACGTTAAATTCTAAACTTGTTCCCCTCTGTCTTGTCTTTCTATCTTGTGACTGACTGGGAATGTGCCACCTCCACTCGGATCATACTGAATGGTGAGAAACCACTTCATTTGGAGGCTGGATGCCTGCACTAATTAGTCTGCAGTCTTAATTCATTACT